>NW_020664613.1:5104438-5288929 GCF_002925995.2 Terrapene triunguis | reverse complement strand
ATAGCATAGATTTGGAAGAAAGTAAGGCTTTTAGATTTGAGGGGAAATAGGGTATGTCCAGGTAGGTGAAGTAAAGTTTTGCAGGTGTGACCATTTGAATGAAAGTCAGCAAACAACAGGAAGAAAGAGATCCTCTTGCCTACTTTCTTTTCATGGTCCTTGTTTCCATTCTAATATGGATGAAAAAGGAAGATAAAGGAATGTGCATATTGTTTCACCAATGTTTCTTTACTTCTCCCTTTACATACCCAGAAGCAAATGGTTTAAATTTGCTAATTGCTTTGCTCATTGTTAAAAACTAATACTTTTAAACTGAGGGAGCCATAATCAGAAAAAATATTCCTAATTTACAAAATTCAGCCTTGTGTGCAGTGTGGTTGTAGCCATGTCAGTCCCAGGAGATTAGAGAAACAAGGTGGGTGAGGTAATATCCTTTATTGGACCAACTTCTGTTGGTGAGAGAGACAAGCTTCCAAGCCACATAGAGCTCTTCTTCAGGTCTGGGAAAGTTACTCCCAGCATGGCAGCAAAATGCAAGGTGTAACAGATTATTTAGCATAAGTAGTTAGCACATATTGTAAGGGACCATTCCCAGTTGAGTGGCCCGTTAACACCTCTGCAGTCATAGGACAAAAAGAGGGGATTAGTGGGTTACAGATTGTTGTAATAAAACATAAATCCAGTGTCTCTGTGGGTGAATACTTTTCACAAAGCGATCAATCTATATCTGACCTATCATTCTTCATCCTCAAAGGAAACCTGCACAACATTTTCAAGTGAGCCGTGAAGCTTAAATTTATTATTCTGCTAGACACTAAAAATCATGGCTTGGAAGCTTGTCTCACCAACAGAAGTTGGTCCAATAAAAGATATTACCTTATCCATCTGGTCTCTTTAACAGTTGAGCCTGCGCATGACATTGAAAAGTATTGCTAAATGTAATATCAACAAAGAACATTGCAAAGTAACTTTAACAGTCCTTTGCTCTGCAGTGCATAATGTCAGGTTTCAGAGTAGCAGCCGTGTTAGTCTGTATCCGCAAAAAGAACAGGAGTACTTGTGGCACCTTAGAGACTAACAAATTTATTTGAGCATAAGCTTTCGTGGGCTAAAACCCACTTCATCGGATGCATGCAGTGGAAAATACAGTAGGAAGATATATATATACACAGAGAACATGAAACAATGGGTGTTACCGTATACGCTATAACGAGAGTGATCAGTTAAGGTGAGCTATTACCAGCAGGAGAGAGAAAAAACTTTTTGTAGTTGTAATCAAAATGGCCCATTTCCAGCAGTTTCCAAAAAGTTTTTTTTCTCTCCTGCTGGTAATAGCTCACCTTAACTGATCACTCTCGTTATAGTGTGTACGGTAACACCCATTGTTTCATATTCTCTGTATGTGTGTGTGTGTGTATATATCTATCTATCTATCTTCCTACTGTATTTTCCACTGCATGCATCCGATGAAGTGGGTGTTAGCCCACGAAAGTTTATGCTCAAATAAATTTGTTAGTCTCTAAGGTGCCACAAGTACTCCTGTTCTTAGTGCATAATGTGTGATACTTACTCCATGTGCAAATAAACTTTTTTCCTTTAATCAAACTTGTGAACCACAGTCATATCAATAATGGAGGGGGAGGCTTACACATTTTTTTTTTTTTAAAGTATACTACCCCAAGCACACAAACTTTTCTTGACCTTAAAATATGGCATTTGTGATGACGATGATTAATTATATTTTGCTTGTTCATCAAAGAGTCCAGCAAAATTTCAATCTTTTGAGATAGACTTGAAAAATTTCAATCTATTGTAGAGGTTTATACTGCTGCTCATCTCCTTAGTTTCTGAGTCCCTTCCACATAAAATCAATAGCAAAGTCCCTAGTGGACTTCCTTTTCCAGGGAAAAACTCTGTTTGCAGTAGGGTTGGGGTGTGTGTTTAAGAGTCAGGGCTGCAGTGTGTACTCTATGGATATGTTTACACTGCAGTTAGCCCATGTCAGCTGACTCAGGCCGCAGGGCTCTTTAATTGCAGGGTAGACTTCTGGGCTCAGACTGCAGCCCACGCTCTAGGACCTGCGAGGTGGGAGGGTCCCAGACCTCAGGATGCAGCTTGAGCCCAGAACTCTACACTGCAATTAAAAAGCCCTGCAGCCTGAGCCCCAGTCTGCTGGAAGAGGCCCGCTGTGGGTTTTTAATTGCTGTACAGACATACCCTATGTAGAGAAAATAGGGCAGAAACTTCTTGTTTTGTTTGTATCTAAACATTCTGGGCTAAATCTTATGAGCTGAGTGCCTCACATGGTCAAATACCGCATACCATAATGGGACATGAGACTGATGGGCACCTCAAAAGAATGTTTCTAAAAGCGATATTATCTAGGTAATATAGTTGTTACTCAAAAGCAAACTCTTAATGCGCAAAAAATAAATTAACTATCTTTATTTGTAGATATTTATTGATCGAGATCCAGCGGCATTTGCACCCATTTTAAATTTTCTTCGTACAAAGGAGCTAGACTTACGGTAAGAAGTTCTAATTCTTCTAAAAATCCTCAGTACAGTTCACCTGGGTGGAAATTTTAAAATCCTTTTTGATAGGAGTTTTCTAATTCCACTGATCAATCAGATGTTCTGTGACTGTGGGATCTGACTGGTACTTTCTAAGTCCCTCACCGGCACAGTCTAATCTGTGGACTCAGGTCCTATTTCCTTAGTTCCATGTTTCATGCAGGTGACAGAATGGACAGAATTTATTATTGAATACAATTTCATATATTTAAACCATTTCAGTACAATACATTTCTCAATCAAATCTTTTGTTGTGGGTTTTTCTGTATTTTTAACTTTAATGCAGTGATCTGTACCCATAAAGATTACTGTATCTCCAGCTAAAGACTGAGTCCAGCTCTGGGGTGGAAATGTTGTGTTAAGTTATTAAAATAAGCTGCTTCAGGAGGTTCAGGTCTGATATTTATTGTGTGAACTCACACTTCTAGTTTTTACTTTATGATCCCCCAAGATATAATACCTAGTTTAAAAAAAATAATCAGTCTTCTTTTTTCAAAGGGAAAAAAAGTTATTTCAAGGCATTGCTTTCCTTTGTTCTTGTTTTTTTTTTCCAGGGGAGTGAGTATTAATGTTCTCAGGCATGAAGCTGAATTTTATGGAATCACTCCTTTAGGTAAATGTTTGTATTAAAATTATGTGGTTCCTAATGGTTGCACTGCCATAATAATAACCTACTCATGATTCTAAGATTTGGGACAATTATGAGCCAGAAGACTGCTGAACTTATTTGTGCTGAAGTTGACAATATTCAAGTAGATATTTTAAAATCTCATCAACCTCTTTAAATGAAGCTTGAGAAAATAAAACTTTATTGAAGTTCTTTGCTTTTGATGTTAATATATATCTTGTTTAGTAAGAAGACTACTCTTATGTGAAGAGCTGGAACGCTCATCATGTGGCAGTGTCCTTTTTCATGGCTACTTGCCTCCACCAGGTACTTCTATATTTTTTCACTGTGTACTTCATATACTACTTCCAATCCATTGATCCTTACACTGGATAGTTATGTAATCTGTCAGCGTGGAGTCATCATTTTAACTTGCAGTCTAAGTGAACAACTACTATTGATGATAAAGGGTTTAATTTTAAGGTTATGTCTACACTTAGAGCAGCCTATTGCATACATAAACCCCTGTAGCATGGGTAAAAATAGCAGTGCAGATGGTGAGGCACTGCTTAGGCATATGGAGTAAAGACACGCCAGACCCTTAGGGTATATACCCTACACAGCTCTCTACACACTCTAGCAGTGCCTCCCCTTTCTACGCTGCTGTTTTTAGCAGTATAGCATCCCACTGCCAAAGCCTTTTATCTATGGGTGGCAGTTGAACTGCCTGAGGCCTCACCCCTACCCTTCCGCCTCCCCCTCCCCCTCCCTCGCTGGACCCCCGTGTGCCCCAGCATGCCGGGTAGGCGGCGCGGCCCCAGCGCACCCCCAGCGCCAGGCGGGCGGCGCCGACGTGGCCCCAGCCCTGGGGCTTGTGAGCACCAGCCCAAGCCTGCCAGCTGTTCGGGGAGGCACAACTTTCCACGGCCTATGCTACTCGCCACCCATGCTTTTCCCGCTGAAGGGAAAAGCTCCAGCAGTGGGGAAAGGCTGTGGCAGCTCAATGGTTTGAGCATTGGCCTGCTAAACCAGGGTTGTGAGTTCAATCCTTGTGGGGGCCATTTAGGGATCTGGGGCAAAATCAGTACTTGGTCCTGCTAGTGAAGGCAGGGGACTGGACTCAATGACCTTTCAAGGTCCCTGCCAGTTCTATGAGATAGGTATATCTCCATATATTATTATTTTTATTACTTGTTTTGAAAAATTCCATGAATGTGTCACATTAAGAAATGAATGGTTCGTTCCACGGTCAACGACAATGGTCTGAACAGCACAGCTGGTGCCTTGAGTCTTAACTACAAATTGGAAAATTAGCCTGTTGCTGACAGAAGTTGCTAGCATAGGGCCATCACAAGCCAATGCCAAAAAGAAGGGGTTCTCACAACAGATTTTTTTGGCAGTCTTGGAGTGTGGCCACCGACTCTTGCTGGTGGCTGCTCTGACAATTTTTCCTAAAATACTTTAGGAAAAACAAATAAATATGCACATACATGTCCAAATCATTGTAATCTATTTATGTAGTAGGAAGGTGGTAGGAAATAGAGCTCCCCATTCAGCACACCCGGACTTTGTTCCTGTTCTTGTGCTTGGAGCATGTCACGGAGTGGGAGCCCCTAACCCTTGCTGGGCAGCTTCCAAGCCCTGCAGAAGCCTGGAGTGGTTGACCTGCTGCGGTAGCTACAGCAACTTCAAACAGCGAGTGCAGCCCCAGGCCGGGGAAACACCAATCTGTGTCTCTGTCCCTGCCTCTTGTGATCCTTCAGAGAGAGCCTGCCCTGGGGAAGGTGGGTCAGGAACTCACCGGTTGCCTGCTGAGTCCCAGGCTCCCTGTGACCCAGCCAGGCAGGAGTGGGGGAGCTGCCCAGGAGCACTGCAGCAACTGAACGCTGCAGCCCCCTCCATTGACAAGAGCCACCTCCAGTGCCATGCACACCGGCCCCATATGTCACCAGAGGTGCTACCCTGAGCCTCCGAGGAGGCTGCGTGGTGTAGGGCGCTGATCCCTGCTGGCAGCATCAGCGCAAACACCAAGGCAGTGCATCTTGCTTCCCTTGGTAACAGCCATTCAGGAGCAACAGCTGGGTGCTGCAGGGAGGGGCCACTGCTTTGCCCCCGTCCCAATCTCCGCCCAGGTTTTGGAGGCTGATGTGGCTGCAAAAAATCCACTAGTGGCTGTATTTCTCAAATGCTGACCGCATTTGAGAAACATTTAATTACTAGTGTAGAAAGGAAGAATCCCTTTTCCACACTGTTACAGAAAGAGGTTTTGTGCTGTCTACACTAGCAGTTAAACTATATTTGACATCTGCTGAAGAGGGATGGTTACTGCATTGGGTGAGTTTCAACATATAGATGATTATTGACCCAGTAATCGCATCGTCTCTGTGTACCTCTGTGACCTGTGTACTTTGACTTTTAGTTGTGAACCTAAATTCATTCTTGGCTATTAGATTTCATGCTAGGCTAATTTAAATGGCTTTATGATTTCTGGTATTGGTTTATGAACCTGACAGAACAACCTGTTTGTTTAAGTTTTGCAGCAATTAAACTAAATTTGGTTTTGGAAATAAAATACAAGAGGAAATTTTGTTAACTCTGAAAGATGACTTATAAATGTAGTAAGAATTTAAATGTTTTAAATTGTGCTTTGTATATTAACTGTTTTAGAAATGATCCTGGCACAGTGAAAGGTAAATGAAGTACAATAAAGTGTCTTTCCTTTTTTCGGTAGGCATTCCCTGTCGTAAAATAAACACTACTGCTGGGCCATGTATTGATGTTAGAACAGGTCAGAACTACTCTGAAGGTGAGGTTCGAGGAGGTAGTGTCCAACCTACACTTGCTGGTACTGGGGAAGGCACAGTCAGGCTAGGTAAGGAAAGTTTTCATGTACTTTTACCATGTTGGCAGTGGGATTTCCAGTGGGAAATACCAAATTAAGAGGTTAATGATATGTCTATTCTCAAACTCTAATGGTATATTTTTCTGTTTTTTAAATATAAACTACAAATTCAGCAATACTTTAACATTACATATGAAAAACTGTTAGTGTTAAGATTGCAATGTCAAGCATTACAAAATTAGGAAATGACAGAATTAAGGTTACACATCAAACCTTAATTTGTCCCCCGAATTCATGTGCATTATGGTAGTCTTGTCTAACCTCACATAGGAATTCTGTTGCAGTCCTAGTCCAGTGCTTTAAATGCAAGAGAACATCCTTTCTCTTCTTGTTACCCTCTGCCTCATTCACTGTCCATTTTGTGCATTGAATGACAAGGTTTAGTAGAACAAATAACGTGTGATCACGTAACTAAAGATTATATCATAATCCACATGCACAGGGGGCCATCATTTAAGATGTGCAGGCAACTTGAAGTCTGGCATTTCCTAACTTTCAAGTTCTTGACTTTAAGACCTGTGCAGCAGTCTTTTAATGTAGTTTTTATGTGTACTTTCCTAGTTTTCATTAAAAAGACAAAAACAAATTATACTATCTGTAGCTTATTTGTAACTACTTCTTCTCATGCATCAGCATATGAACCCTGAACCTTCAGCACTGCAGCACAGACTTCTGTCACTTGAGCTAAAGAATTAACCACAATATCTGGCAGCAGCAGGAGTGTTAGCCTCTGTGGATCAGTTGCTAGAGGAGGCTATTATCAAACTGTGTCCCTCTGTCTTCCTCCCAAAGGCTGTTGTGTACCGTGTCCTCAAGTGTAACTCCACCCTTTGTTTTGTGTTCACTTGTCCCTCCTATGCTCTTCATCCTCCAAAGAACATTGTCTCCCCTTTGGCTCAACTGGCGCTGAACAATTTTATCTACCCCACAAGCCAATAGGTAAATTTGAAGCTTATTCTCAGATATTTGACCAATTTGACACACATTAGAAGTTACTTAAAAATAAAAGCCCTCTTTTTTTTTTTTTTTTTTTTTTTTTTTTTTTTTGCAAGAGCACAGCCCTGATTCAGTTTACCTGCCAGTTTCTACTTCTTATGAGACCTTTGATTTAGTAATTATTAGCTGTTGCCTCATTCTACGAAAGAACATAAAAGTCCTATAGATTCAGATATCGAAAACACTGACAGATCTGTAACAGTGATTTAAGATACATTGTCAATCATGTACTTAGCTTGTTTGTATGTACAACCAGTGCACACCGTCTGAGAAGGCAAAGCTTCATTTCTACAAAATAGTCAGTCTCGGAAGTCCTAGTTTGAGACTTTTGGGTATGGTCTCCCAGTCTCTCACCTTGTATATTTAAGTTGGTTAAAGAATGATGTCTGTATTGGAGGATAACCCTTTTCTTTTCATTACTATTTTCTAGGATTTCCTGTGGATCCACGAAAGGTTCTGATAGTAGCTGGCCACCATAATTGGATTGTAGCTGCATATGCCCATTTTGCTGTTTGCTATAGGTATAAATGACTTAGTACTTTCTGGTGGATTGGGTTTTGAAGTTGATTTTCCTTTCCTTCTACACAAACTGTTTTAATTTGCTGATTTACTGAACATTATGTTGCTAATTTCTGCTAAATTTTAGGAAATTTCATAGTTCTATTTAATTTGATAGTTGAACACACACACTGCATGTGTTCCATGTTATTTTTTTTTTTTTTTGAGTACTGATAGGCCGCATATAGTGTTGGCAGACACAATATGGGGAAAATCTTCTAACTCTTCTAGTTCACCCCATTCCCAACGCAGCTACTGAATTCCTTGCTGTTGCAGTGATGGACTTCCCCTGAAACTTTTGCTTACATTTAAAAAAAATTGATTTTATGATACTATTGAGAGTTAGAAAGTTGAGTAATTGACATTGGACTTTTGATTTAATTGGTCGATCAACTGTATTTAATACAGGATTTTTTTAAAGCTTTTTGGAACTCATTTCAAATCTTGGTGTCTTGGAAATGGGTTCAGATTAAAGCATTGCAATATTCTAAACACTTTGTGCCTGTGCTGTGGGAAGGTCACTCTGCTATTTGTCTGGCTTTCTGCTTGCTTTTATGTATTTGTAAAGTGACTGGTTGGGATTCTCTGTCTTAAAAAACGTCAGGTTTTTAGCTATTTAACTGGGCTGTGTAATAGCCGAGTAAGAATTTGTTGCTTTACTCAGCCGTTGTGCAATGGGATATGTATGTGATATTTGTAAACAAGTAACTTAGACTGGGTTTCAGTAAAAAGTGGGGTGCAGAATTGCTTTACTGATGCATTTTCTTAATATAAACTATTTAGGAACCTACTTCCAACAATAGAACATTACAAGATTGTTTTCAAAAGAAGAAAACATTTCTCATAAGTTATGTACCCAGTTGTGCAATATTTTATTGCATGTGTGGAAAATTGATTTCTTGTCTACAGCTACTGATAAGCGGAACCTTAACACCACTTTATTCTCCTGAACCTCTGAATTTGATATCCAGCTGTATACTGACTCAGTGCTCACCATCTTAGTCACTCCCTTGCCTTGGTCTTGACTCAGCATGGCTCATTTCTGATCTCTGAATTCCTTCTCTCTAAACCTTATTTGCTCTACTACATTATCATTCCTCGTTTAGGCCGACCTGCGTAACAGAAGCCATATATGCTAATAATCTTCCTATTCTTCCCCTCTTCCCAAACTTCATCTTCTGATGAACTTTGTTTCTTGGGGTATGTCTACACTGCCAGTGGAAGCGAGCCTCTTGGCCCAGATTGACAATCTTGCACTAGCGGGGCTTGCGCTAGAGATCTAAAAATAGCTGTGTAGACTGCGCTTTGAAGTTGTGGCTTGGGCTGGAGCTCTGTCTCTGAAGCCTCAGGAGAGGCGTTGGTTTGTTGTAGCTTGTTCCCACTTACATTCGAACTAATGGAATTTTTCCAGCATTTTTTAGATTAATCTGGCACCTGGGAGGCAGTAATTTTAAAATAACTGTACCTATGAATTGCTAGCATATTTCCAATAATACCTGTGCATGATACCTTAAACCAGATAGTTTGGCTATTTTGAGGGAGCATTGCCTCTGTAGAATGTAGAGGCTAGAGAAGGAAGTGCTGTTGCTAAAAAAAAAAAAAAAAAAAAAAAAAAAAAAAAAAAAAAAAAAAAAAAAAAAAAAAATTAAAGTCCTAAAGTAGCAATTTACATTGAATTGGTTGTGAAGCCCATGTGGATAGAAATATTTTTAAGTCTCTGCATATTTCTAAAATAAATCATAATGCTTGAAAGGACGTATGATAAATGAACACTTCAAACATGTCTCATACTTTAAATGTTTAAAAATTTTCATTTTTGTAAAGCCTACAGAAAAATAGGGCATCCTTAAAAAATGTAGCATTTCATCTTGCAAATGAAAATTGTGGAATCCTTTAAAACTTCTTAAATTCATAAGTTTAAGTATTTGGCCTCTGTAGTGCCCAAGAACTTTTTAAAAATGCAGTCCTACCGGAAAAATGCAATATAACGACAGCTACAGTTGCTAGAGCTATTTCTGGAGTCACATTTCTTAATAGCCTAGATCAGTGGTTCCCAAACTGGGGTGGGTTCACGAAATGGTACGGGGGTTCTCGGGGGAAAAAATTCCCTAATGGCGGACAGAGCTGTCCCGAGGAACCCCAGCCAGCCTGGGGCCAGCAGCCTGGAGCCCCTGGATTTCCAAGAGCTAAGCAGATCAAAGCAAGCATATCTATCACACTGAGGAGATTTAAACTTCAAGACTCCTTATAAGAAATGGAAAGGGAGGTGGATATTTTTTGCTGTTTTTAAAATTAAATAGGCAGCTAGTATTGTTTTTAAAATTATTATGAAGAACAAGTTTTTAAGCTTTGTTGTAACGTGCGTTATTTGCCTGAACTGCTCAAGACCTGAATGCTTGTGTAGGAGGAACTCTTTGAGTTGGCTTTTTAAATACCTTCATGCTGTTTCACATCTGATACTCCTTGATGAAACATAGGAGCCTTGTCTTATAACAGGCTTATTCAAAGTGATACCAGCTATGAAAGTGAGATCTTGGAAGAGTGTTGCTGTTTTCATAATGTAATAAAAATATTGTAATGATAAATAATAATTAATAATAAATAGTGTGTAATAAGCATGTCATAAAAACAAATTTTATATTTCCAAGATCACTGCTTTTATAATTTATACTCAGATAAAGGAGAAAATCCCTAGAAATACTCATTTTTAGGAGGGGGTTCGCGAGACTTGACATTTTAGTGAAAGGGGTTCACAGGCTGTTAAAGTTTGGGAACCACTGGCCTAGATTGATCAAGCCAGTAATAAAGCAGCATACAGATAAACAGAAAAAATGTCCAAGATGGTCATTTACATATTATTTGGTCATAAAACATTCAATTACATAAATTTAAATAAAAATATAAACGCCTAAAATTATTGTAATACAGGAGCTGCGTTCACCAAGCACACTGATCCTAACATTTCAAGGGAAAGAGGTACCCCCATTTGGCTTAAACTAGGCTGATATAGAGCCTTGGGTTGTGAATGAGATCTAGTAGGCCAAAATCTTCCCTAGATAAATAGAATACAACTTCCATTAAGTTGTGTGTTTTCTCCAGGGCTCATCCTTGTCTTTTACTCATTTTAATATATATTTTGTTGTTGTATATGTGGGCAAATAGATTTGTTAATTTCAGACTAGAAAATAAATAACTCAAAAGTGTTAAAACACCCTCTTGTGTTTTTGCCTTCTTGCTGTGACAAGTGGAGTAAATTACAAATTAATTACAAAAGTTTTTTTTTTTTCTCATTAAAAGCTATGCAGCATTTAAATAGGGACTCAAGGTGGGATTTGGTTTACTCTACTGTAAAATTACGTCAGATTGAAATTTGAGGGTGTAAAAGTGAAAATACAGACTTTTTAAATAAGAACTGCAATATTATGTCTTGCTTCTTGTAATTTTTAAAGAATGGTCCATTCTAAGTATTTTACATTTTTAATCAAAAATGTTTTATAACATTTGTGTACTGTTTCATTAATCATCTTTTTCTTCTATTCTGCCTTACTCTTCAATGTTTTTTCTTCTGTAAGTGTTCTGTTTTTTGTCTGTTACACTTCCAATTTTGTTTCACTTTTCCATTTACTGGTGTTCTTTCCCTCTACCGTCTGTGTGTTACATCCCTTCTCACGGTTTTCTGCATTGCACTGTGTGTCAGTAACGTTGATTTACAAAGAAAACCTCTAAGCATTTGGCAAAGAATTATTTAGAACTAAGGTTTCTAGGCAATGTCATGCAGTCTAGATCACACAGTGTAGCAGAGTGGCAGAAAATAGAAATGGAGTAGAAATTATAGTGAGATTGGTGTATTTATTAGGTAGCACAATTATACATAAATCAGTGTTTTGTATGATTCACATTCAGTTGAGCATGAGTAGGATCCCTAGGAATTGTTGGGTGGGGGCAGAACCTTAAAGATGTATCTTAAACTGGCAAAATCAGGACAATAAGACTAAAATTCCATCCTTTACTTGTTTCTTTCTGGCTGGGTGTTGCATCTCACAATATCACCTACTTTTCTGAGGCTGCCTAGCAGAAGATCATATCTTCTGCAGTACCAAGGCCCAATAAATTAACCTTTAACACGGTATTTAATCCAGCATTCCTGTATTTTGTAGTTGTAGGCCTGTGAAAAGTATATTAATATCAGAATCCTTTATTTGATATTGTTTTATAACTTAAAGGAAATATAATTGGCATGTAAGACTGACTATAGGTACAAACTCCAAACTGAGGCTGTTTGGAAAGTGTATTTTTTTTTAATTCTCATCCTTCCCAGAATCAAAGAATCTTCAGGATGGCAACAGGTTTTCACAAGTCCATATCTGGATTGGACTATCGAACGAGTAGCTCTGAATGCCAAGGTCGTTGGAGGTCCACACGGGGACAAAGATAAGATGGTTGCTGTTGCCTCTGAGAGTAGCATCATCCTGTGGAGCATTCAGGATGGCGGAAGTGGGAGTGAAATTGGTGGGTATGACAGTTTTGTGTGACGATGTCTTACTGCTAATATCTTCGGACCCATAAAAACATAGTTTCACATATAGTCTGACTGGATAATTCATAACAAACATTTACACAGACTTAATAAAAAATGAATTTTGGTACAGCAATCTAATATTAGAATTTTTATGTGTACCTTTCTGCCCTTCATTTTGATCTGGAGATGTTTCCTTCTGAGTGAGTGAAAAGAAATACAATCCAAAAATCAGTCTCTTTATTGGGCAGAGGCAATTGAGAGCCATCATTCATGTTAAAGTGTCATTGGTAGCTTGTTTAATCTGACAACATGGATTAGAGTTTAACTCAATCCATTAGACTCAGTTCTTTAGCACTGCAAGTTGGATTTGAACAGAAGACTTTGAGGTGAAAGGCTAAGGGTACATCCACACTGCAATAAAAAACCCAATGGCAGCATGTCTCAGAGCTGGGGTCAATTGACTTGTGCTCGCAGGGGTTGGGGTATTGGGCTAAAAATTGCATTGTAGATATTTGGGCTCGGTGTGGAGCCTGGGCTCCTAAACCTGATGAGGAGGGTGGGTTGATCTCAGAGCCTGAATTAGTCTACACTGCAGTTTGCATCCTGAGCCCTGTGAGCCCAAGTTAGCTGACACAAGCTAGCCTCGGGTCTTTTATTGCAGATTAGGTACACCCTAAAAGGATTGCCAATTTATCCTTCTTTTTTTCTTGCTTTGTTTTACAGTAGGTCATATTTTAGATCGATTTTTTTTTTAAGTCTGCTTTTGCTAATCTTATAAAATGCAGTTCCTAAATAGAATTTTGGAGACAGCTATTTGCCACCAGTAGTCAGCATTTTAAACAAAAATACAAATTAAATTAGTGTGGGCATGTAGTACTGGGTCCCAAACGGTTTAGCACCAAAAGGTTCACAACACTAGAGGTCATATAAATATGGAAAAGGTTTTCAGAGAAACAAACATTGCTTAGTACAGCTGTGAGTGATGGTTTGTCTGATTTATTAAAATATGTAATTGCTTAAAAACATGAATAATGGGCTTTTGGGGAAAGAGGAGAGGATGGTAATTGGGAATATCCTCAATTCCAATAGTGGTATGTAAGTCATGGTTTGAAAGATAGTGACAACCTGTTTCCTCCAGCCATAAAGTACTATCACCATAGATTTAATTTAATAAGTTTAGTACCAAGAATAATTGTAATCTGTTAATTTAGACATTTTTCTGAAATTGGCTGCAAATTTGTTCAGTTAATTCTCTATCGCTCTTTCCTTTTAACACTAAAATACTAAGACCTAGGATATGATGGGAACTAATGTAATTGATGTGAAATTATTAAATATGGTCTAAAATATTTGGGAGTTTCCGTTCAGGTTGGCTTATTTAAAATAAAGACAAAATTTACTTTAAAACGTGCATTCCAAAATGCAAGAGAAAGGTTTATCTGTATTCATGGATATTTAATTTTTCTTGATGTTCACAGTGGTATCTCAGCACTTTAAAAAAATTAATGAATATTGCTTTTCAGCAGCCCTGAGAAGTGAGGAAGCATTATCATCCTTCTATGACAGGTGGGGAAACTGAAGCACAGAGAGCTGAAGTGTCTTTCACAAGGTCACGCAGGAACTCTGTGGCAGGATGGGGAATAGAACCCAGCTCTTTCTATCCCAAATTCACCTGGCTTTCTAATCACTAATAAGACAGAGTGCAGGTATTAGCATAAAACATCATCTAGGTTTTTTTAAGGTTTTTCTCCTTTTAAGAAAAATTAAAATAGAGTATCCTGTAATACTAAGAAACTAGCAGTGCTGCCATCATAAAAGCCACATTTCTGAAAGATGTAAGACAGCATAATTCTACACACTAAAAATAGAAATTTCTTAGATTTCCTCTCTCCCATCAGTGAGCATGGAAGGGTCTCTTAGATATTCCATTATACGACCCTTCCTTTTTCAAAGAAAATGTTAAACTCTTAAGCCAACTGGTTGAGAAGTCTTGGGTGCTTTTATAAATATAGCTGTAGCTGCCACAGTATAGCACAGCTACACTATTGCAGCTTATGTCAGCACATGAATATTTTTGGGTTAATTTAACTGTTAAAATTTTCTCATAAGCTGGCACTTTACCTGCAAAGTTTTTTCTGTTTTTATCTCGGATCTTCAAATATTCCACAGGCAGGAATTCAAAAACATTTTTTATGGTTATATAACAGTATAGCTTTTGTTTTGAACATTTTTTGAAAACAGATTTTTTATTTTAAGATCTGAAAATTATTATAACAATATTTCAGATTTGAAAAGATCCTGCTATGTGTCTGAGTTGACCAGTTAAAATTTAGTGTCACTAAAACAACAAAAAAACAGAAATCAAGAAAAATTTTTTTTTTTGCAGAGCAACCAACAGGCTAACTGTTTTTGGTATCATATTTTTGAACATGGGAAAACTTTGGAAAAATCAAAATGTTTATGAAAAATTCCATGTCTTGAAAAAAAAAATAGATTTCCTTTTATTTGAAACATTCTGGCCATCTGTATTGTGTGTGTTTGTCAATGTTACGAACTAAGTGTTCCACATTTCCGTTTTTAAATTGCTATTATAACTCAAATGTGTGGGGTTCCCCACTTCCCCCAATTCAGTTAAACTAAGGAATCCAGTAACACGAGAATAAAATAGTTTTACTGGCCTATTTCTCTTGCAGAGTCAAATGTTTGAAGCCCTGCCTTGGGATAGTGAGGCAGTAGTTTTTCCATGTCCTGTAAAAGAAACAATTTGTTGTTACAAATGCTCTTCAGAAGCTGACAACACCATCCACAGAAAATTGCAAGGGCTGGCATCTCCATGATAGAGC
Source organism: Terrapene triunguis (assembly GCF_002925995.2). Lineage (NCBI taxonomy): Eukaryota > Metazoa > Chordata > Testudines > Emydidae > Terrapene > Terrapene triunguis. Next base: position 5,273,931 of record NW_020664613.1, on the reverse strand, counting down.
TCTCCCAGAGGCTGTACTCCTTTCAATATTACTTACGTAGGACACCACTGCTGGATTGCTGCTATAAGCAGTGTTTTACTGAGAGGGCCCCTTAAGACAGGAACCTGTCATTACTTATACCATCGTCTTCCCTGTAGATGGCTGTCAAGATTGTTGAGCCTAAGCAGGAGTGACACTTTAAATTCCTTCAGACCATTCAAGCTGTCTTCCTTGATTTCCCTGAACCTTATCCTTCTCTGGAGTAATCAATTCTAGTTGTTTCCCTTTTTTTTTTTTATTATTGCCTGCTTTTATGTGCCTGGTACTGCTGAATATAATCTGCATCAGAGATGATACCCCATGACCTGAAAAATCATTTGGCATCATAATTAAAGCACTAGTGTTTAAAAAGCTTACTGACTGCCATCATAGAGCATAGTAGACTATTATTCTTTTGTTTGAAATGGCATCTTGATTTTTGACATTTGAATTTATCCAAATAAAGGTTTTTTGGGGATTTCCAGTGTTTAAATACTCTTCAAGAGATTTCTGTTGAGTTTTAGTAGAGGCATTTGCACAACTCTTGGAGATATGCCACTACATTATTTATTAAAACATTTAAGTGGCTGTATAAGATCTTTGTGTAACTTACTGTAAATGTCAGTACAGTAGACAACTATACATTGAGAAACTCCTTACTTGGCAGTGTACGTATCCTAATGAGCAGTTTTATAATGAAAGAAGATAGGTTTTATGCTTACAACCCTACAGTATTTAGTGCTGAGTTCCTTCTTGTCTGGTTGATCTAGCTGGCAAGCATCCTACCAAATCACCCCCAAGAAAACAAACTTGGAGAATTATGAAAACTCTTCAATGTTGATTTGCTGTGGCTCTTCAAAAAAAATTTGATTTCATACTAAATGTTATAGTAAACTCATTTAAGCTTGTCAGTCAGTACCAGTCATATTAGACCCTGAATGAGAGACTGCGGGCAGTTCTATACTTAATGCTACAGCGGCGCAGTTGCGCAACTGTAGCGCTTCAGTGAAGATGCTACTACTCCGAAGGGAGAGCTTTTCCTGTCAGCGTAGTTAATCCACCTCTGCAAGAGGCGGTAGCTATGTCCACGAGAGAAGCCCTCCTGTTGACATAGTGCAGCTACCCTGAAGATTAGGTTGGTATAACTGCATTGCTCAGGTGTGTGGATTTTTCACACCTTTGAGTGACGTAGTTATACCAATGTAAGTTTATGGAGTAGACCTGGCCTGAATGCCATTGTGATATCTTAGTGCCACTAGAAGGAAATAATAAGTGTTGCAGTGAAGTGAAATGAGTCAGCTGCAGTATGTAGGTTGACTCAGTTCCCTATTCATGTGATAACAATGAGAATTCAAAAAAATTCGAACATCAAAGCTTCATCTCAGTTTCTTGTCTTTTGAGCCTCTTTTGATCTCAGTACTGATTAACTTCCAGTAATCGGAGTAGTGATGGGTGAATGTTAGTGAAAGTACCAGTAACACTCATAGTGGGTGGTGGTGAAGTGGTGAGAAATGTGTAGAAAAAGGTATTTAGACAGGACCAGTTAGGTGTAAGACTTGAAAGAAGGAAAAAATAAGGGCCTATTATTTCTATAGTACTGCTTCAAATATCCTAATTATTGGTTGAACGACTCTTATATTGATATTTTTTGAGCAAACTGTTAATTTTATTATTGAGTTGCTCATGCATGCTTGGCTGTTATTTTTTGACAGTGTTAATCTTCATTGTTAAGCAATTGCAGTTTCTATGACTGGCTGATCATGAAGAGATGTTTTAGACTTAGAAGCAGGAATTACTGTGACGATTGGTCAAATGCCACCAAAAACAATTTCCAAAAGCCAAATCTGGGCACTTGCAAAAATCATGTTCATTGTAAGGGATCTTCCAGTGTATTCTGATAAGTACATCTTTCAGAATTAGTTATAAATGTGTGTCCGTTGGAGTCTGTTTCCTAGTAATATAATAACCACAAGACGCATCTTTCTGCAATGTAGAAAGAAGTAAAAGTGATATCTTTTTTTTGCTTAATTATATTTGCCTGTAATAGTTCATTTAGGTACAGAGGTGGCTTCCATAGCAAAAAAGGAAACCAGTTTGTTTTAATTTCTGATCATTATATTCCTAAAAGAATTTGTTCAAAAGACAATATCATGCATCCTTCATATCGCTATTAGTTATGTTTTTGACAGTGCTTGCCAAATTTGTGTAAGCTCTTCGTTATTTGTGGACAGCACTTCTGATCAGCTTAACTGTACGTTTATAAATTAGAGCTTGTTTTCAAATTAGAGCTTAGTACAGTATTTTGATCCTTCATTAGTTGGTGTTCATAAATGATTTTAGGCCTTAGGATACTGGTGGCTAAGAGGAACAAGGAATTTATTATTATTTTGCAACATCACTTTTCCCCAAAAAGAAACATTGACTGCATCAGCAGATTACTGCATGTTGAAGTAAAAGTAGTTTAAATTCATTATATGTCTGAAGAGAGGATAGAGAGATTCCATCTTTACTGTTTTTCTTTTTTTGTATTTATTCTGAAAACAAGCTTCATAGACTCTCTGTTTTTTATAGGAGTGTTCAGTCTTGGAGTCCCTGTAGATGCCCTCTTCTTCATTGGCAACCAGCTGGTGGCTACTAGTCATACAGGGAAGGTGGGAGTATGGAATGCTGTGACTCAGCACTGGCAGGTGTGTTGAATTGAAGCATTTTATTAATACATCGGTATTTATCAAAAACTGATATGTTTTATGAGGAAACAAGAACAAAGTCCATTTTTTTCAGATAATGCATAAATATTATTTTTCTTACATCAGCATTTTAATATTGTAAGACTGACTTGTGCCTATCATTTTGATATCTTTAAGCATCATGCCTTTAGGTATTTTGTCTCAGAATTTTTCAGAGTTTATCTCAATATAATACTATTGAGCATTCCATTTCTTTATGCTCTTAAATAAAAAGAGAACTTTTAGGCATATAAAAATATTAAATGTCATCCATGAGTGTCTTCAGAACCTTCCTCCCTTAGCCACTACCACTTGTTTAAAAGCTTTGTTTTCCTAATGGGACCCCATGCTTGAACTCATATGTAGTTCCAATAGGAAATTTAATATATTACAATGAAAAGTGGCCGCAGTTCTCAGAGGAGCATATCCAAAACTTCAGATGTGAGTTTGCAAATCTTTTGGGACCATGAAAAGTATGGCACAAACTGAGACTCTTCCTTTGATAGCACTGTATACCATGCCTCAAAAGCATCTATTTTATATCTATATACACCATAGATGTGCTGTGATTTTTTTTTTTATACATATTATGCATTCTGACAACAGGAATAGAGATTCTTGGATTCCAGACAAGACTGAGGGAAGAGTTGGGCATTCATGCAAGAAACAAACCTTGTAACACAGCCAGATGAATGTCTCCATGGTACAACGTAGGGACAGAATGTAATGAAATCCAAGAGGCTGTCTTGCAAATCTCAAGTGGCAGAACAGACCTGAGGCTCACTCCTGCGACTGCCATAGCACTAGTTGACTAAGTTCTGATTTGGCCCTTTAGCAACAATCCTGCCAATGAATAACACAGAGAGCGCAAAAAGGCAACCAACGCGGCACAGTTCTTTAGTTACATAGTGAAGGCTGACCTAATATGTTTGCATCAAATGAAACAAGCTCAAAGGCCTTTTTAAAATCTAAATTGACACCATGCAAAATGCAAGAAACCATTTGAGATATTTTTGAAGTAATGCCACTTTTTGATTAGGATAAAGCTTCACAAAATATGCTGGTGGAACAAGGTGAAAGGAACTGTCAACTTAGGAAAAAGAATTGGCTTCTTCATATTCCCTCCTTTGCTTCCTTTTTCATTTTCAGACCTCATAGATAGGTGTGTTTGCAAGGCAAGAATTTGAAATTTTTTTCAGTTCTGCTAACTGAGTAATTATCAATATTCTCTCCCTCTGAAGTATGTGGATGAGTGTCCAGATTTGAACTTGCAGCTCTCTGCACTGTGCCACGTGATTTTGCTCTGGTAGTACACCTCTACCTCGATATAACGCTGTCCTTGGGAGCCAAAAAATCTTACCACGTTCTACGTGAAACCGCGTTATATTGAACTTGCTTTGATCCACTGGAGTGCCCCCCCCCCCGGAGCACTGCTTTACCGCATTATATCCGAATTCGTGTTATATCGGGTCATGTTATAGCGCGGTAGCAGTGTATTATAAGTATCTTTTAAGAGGCTTTGTTAAAGTTGCCATTCCGTATAGCAATTTAATATGGTCACTGTTCCTAGTCTGGTTTCTAAGGGCTGGTCTACACTGCCGCGCTAGTTCGGCGGCTGGGGATCGAAGTTCCGAGTTCGATTGATCGCGTCTGGTCTGGACGCGATAAATCGAACCAGGAAGTGATCCCCGTCGACTGCGGTACTCCAGCTCAACGAGAGGAGTACCGCGGAGTCGACGGGGAGCCTGCCTGCCGCGTGTGGACCGCGTCTGAACCGCGGTAAGTTCGAAGTAAGGTATGTCGAATTCAGCTACGTTATTCACGTAGCTGAATTTGCGTACCTTACTTCGACTTGGGGGGTAAGTGTAGACCAAGCCTAAGACTTTTGTTTCTCCTCAGCAGACCACTACCTGTAACAGCTGCTAGAGTCCTTGGGCTGTCACAAGAATTTGGTTGAGGTTCCCTTCTGGTGTCAGTGGGATTTATTTTTAGTGAGGAAGGGAATTTTTGACAACTTTCACTATCCCTATCAAGATGTAAAAGGGTTCCCCCCCCGACCCTTGTGTAATTCTGTGTCCGAATTCTGAATCGCAGCTGTCTCAGAACTCTGGTTCTTGAGGGTTAGTCACACAGGCTTCTGGGACATCAATTTGCAAATTCTGGAAATCAATAAGTTAATATAAATTTATGAAACAATTAACTATACTTTTTGATCACCTACTTTTGGCAGTAAAACATATTTCTTAGACCCTATTAAAGAACTTGCTGGTAAAGCCTTTGAAGATTGCGAGGGCAAAAATAATTGGTCGAGACCAAAATGGGGTTCCTGATTGTAGTACTTAAATTTAAAAGTGGGTAATTTTATGTCTATAGCAACAGGATTTCTCATTGAAAAGGAACAGCAAATTTTCACAAGAGCACGTAGACTCCCAAAGATAGCATAAAGGAAAAGACCTCATAAATTAAGGAAATGAAGACGTTTTCGTAAAGTAGATGTCACCGTTTATTTCCCTTACTCTTCAGGGTTTTTTTTTTTAAATTAACTAGATTTGGAACATACAAAGAAAGCCTATGCAAAGACATGAGTTACTCCCTTTTGAGTTAGAAAAGGGAATGCAAATTATAACCTTGTACAATGTGTTATGTAAAGCCAACAGAATGTACTTCCACTTACAGTGGGCATGCTCCTAAAATGCAGTGCTAGTTCTTGGGCTTTTGTAGTCCTACTTCACAAACTAGAAAACATACAATACTTTCCTCGCAACCCACAGTCGTTAATACAAAAAAAATCATTTAAACTTTGTGCTTCAGTAGGTTCTTGTTCTGCCTTTTTTGGGAGAGCCATTCTCAGTTACATTGGGCAGGGGGGTTACAGTGTCCTGTGATCTTGATGTAAGAGGATGGAGTATTTATTGTGTTTATAAGTCATCTTTTAGTCGATGCTTTCCCATCCCTTCTTTCTGAATTGCCCATAGTTCAAGCTCTACTTTAAGGAAGTTTTTTCTCTTCCAGCCACTCTCCCTCTAGCTAAGAGAGATCCTTATGCATTTTATATAATTCCTCCTCAGGATGTTATAATTTTTTCTGTATCCATAATAGATTCTGGCATCTCCTCCCTGAGTCTCAGAGACTGGGGCAGACTAGCTGAGGTGGCTTTCCCTAATGCTCATTCCCCAGGCAAGATTTTGATGGCATATGATATAGCAAGAAGGTTATAGGCATTAGATAATCTAGCAATGAAAATCAGTACTGTGTAAACAGCTAGAGGAGGTTGTTTTCAATTTTTTAAATTGGCAACACTATATTAAATTGCTCACATAAAGATTTCAGTCTGCCAAATAGTAATTCTCAGTGGCTCATTTCTAGTCACTTATGCAAGTAGGAACTGTTGTCATGTAATTTTAGTTTTATTTCTAGATGTATCTCAAGTTCTCATCTACCAGGTAAAAATTGCTCATCATTTGGTCACTTAAGCTATGTCTATGCTATGAGCTGGGAGGCTGATCCCCCTGCTCGTGTACACATGCTCGTGGTAGCTCTCTTTGAGCTAGCGCAAGTATGAAATAGCAGTGTAGCCACGGTCACATGGGTAGTGGCAATGGAGCTGTGCTGAATACAAACATAGAATCATAAGGTTAGGAGGGACCTTAAGGGTCATCTAGTCCAGGGGTTCTCAAACTTCATTGCACCTTGACCCCCTTCTGACAACAAAGTTATTACATGACCCCAGGAGGGGGGCCGGAGCCTGAGTCCTGCCACCTCAGGTGTGGGGAGAAGGGACCACAGCCCGAGCCCTGCCGCCTTAGTTGGAGGGAGAGTGGGCTGTAGCCCGAGCCTTGCCGCCTTGGGGGCTTCAGTTTCAGCACTGGGTCCCAGCAAGTCTAATGCTGGCCCTGGTGACCCCATTAAAATAGAGTCATGATCCACTTTGGGGTCCCAACCCACAGTTTAGTGGGTGATCTAGTCTAACCCCCTGCCAAGATGCAGGATTTGTTGTGTCTAAACCATCCAAGACAGATGGCGATCCAGCCTCCTTTTGAAAACCTCCAGTGAAGGAGATTCCACAACCTCCTACGCAGTCTGTTCCATTGTCCTACTGTTCTTACAGTTAGGAAGCTTTTCCAGAGATTTAATCTAAATCATCTAGGCTGTAATTTGAACCCATTGCCTCTTGTCTTACCTTCTATGGCAAGAGAGAATAACTTTTCTCCATCTTCTTTATAGCTGCCTTTCAAGTGTCTGAAGACTGCTATCCTGTCTCCCTCCTCCCTGCCCCTTAATCTCCTCTTTTGCAAACTAAACATGCCCAGTTCCTTCAGCCTTTGCTCAGATGGCTTGCTTTCTATCCCTTTGATCATCTTTGTCGCTTGCCTCTGGATCCTTTCTAGTTTCTGTACATTGGTGAGCAAAATTGGACACAGTACTCCAGCTGAAACCAGTGGGTATGTACTCGGCACAGCTCAGCCGTCCCTCCACTGCCACTACCCTTGCTACCACAGCTACTCTGTTACTTATACTCGCTAGTGCGTGACTGTGTATACATGAGCAGGGAAATAATACTCCTAACTCGTAGTGTAGACAGCCTTAGGCAGCTGGCAGAGAATCCAGCTGTGCTATAAAAGGATTAATTTGACCAAATCAAAAATTGCCAGGGTCTGAAAATGTTGCTTTTTGTGGTCAATCCAAGTTGAGGAAAAACACAAGTGTCTGTTGTATAGGAGCACCGAAAAATGTTGTTTGTGAGACAGCAGCACTGGCACATCATAAAGAATGAATTTTACTCTGCTAGGTTTATTGGAGGTCCCAGTAAGTTGAGTTCTTTGGACCTTTTGAAAGTCTCCTCATGATTTCTGTTTTAATCAGCTTCAGACGTGGTTTAATAGAGGTCACAAATTTGTCCTTCAGTGTTGTTTGTGTTTGTTTTTGTGAACAATCCATTACTTAGTATGACTTCCCCCCCGTGGCCAGCTAATGGAAAGAACCTATAGTAAGCTTACTGTAGATATGCTAATTTGTGGTATTCCTGAGTTTAATGGAGTTTCATCCATTCTTGCTACCGGAGGTGGCCATCGAAATTCAGTTTTATTAGAATGTAGACTAGGGCAAAAGTCTTTACAACAGATGATAGTACCTAGCTCTTGTATTGCACTTTTCATCAGTAGATCTCAAAGCATATTACAACAGATGCTTCCTTCTTTAGCTGATTTACTTGGATAAATAGCATGAAATGATGAGAAAATAGTATAACCACTAAAATACCTAATATTTTTATCTGCCAGGACCTAATGGACGAGTTAGGGCACTGAAGACTCTCTGGCAGCGTTAAAGCGCTGCCACAGCAGCACTCTAACTTGGCTTGTGTAGTCGCGCTCTAAAAAAACCACCCCCACGAGGGGAATAGCGTGGCTCCCGGTGCTGGTGCACTGTCTACACCGGCACGTTACAGCACTGAAACTTGCAGCGCTCGGGGGGTGTTTTTTCACACCCCTGAGTGAGAAAGTTGCAGCACTGTAAAGTGCCAGTGTAGACAAGCCCTTAGTCTGAAACTTTTTCAGAAGCTTGAAGATTTGCACTTGTGTACCTTGCTGCACTGTGCATTCTAATAAGCATAATAGAGAATTTAGCACTCAGCAGGCCATATCCTTAGCTCAAATTGGCATAGCTTCATTGAGGTTATACACTTTTTCAACAACAATACTAATATTTACCACTTCACAGTGTAATTCAAATGCTAATTTATTCCCTTACCATTTAATCCTTTCTGTCCCAACACATGACCACTTCTCCATGCCGTCATCATCTCTTGCCTTGTTTACTGTAATTCCCTTTCTTTCTTCCTTTCTTGTTTATACTAGGGAATTTTTACAGAAAATTCATATTGTTTGCGCCAATATTAACAATAAAAGGAGGGCTAATATAGTTCTAATATAGGGCCGTTGGCAGTCCTTTCCAGCACCATGTTTTTTGGCGGGTTTAGTTGACACAGAGCTGACATGTTGCCAATACCAGCCACATACTCCAGGACTCCCAACATTGCCAAAAAGATGCAACTGAATTGGTGTTAATTGTGGTGAGAATTGATTGTAAATGGTCCTTAGTGTAGACCAGGCACAGAATGTAATAAAGATGAGACAGAGGAGACCTGGTAAGATTCACCCTCCCCCTGGTTTCTCACTTGGTTACAGTAGATTATACCCCGTCACATAGCAGGGCCTGTATCCATTGACTCTGTTGGTTACTGCTACAGTTTTCCTCCATCTTATTTTTATTTGAATGTCTAATGCAGGGGTCGGCAACCTTCAGTATGTGACCCATCAGGGTAATCCATTGACGGGCCGTGAGACATTTTGTTTACGTTGACCATCCACAGCTCCCAGTGGCCGCGGTTCACTATTCCCGGCCAATGGCTTCCCGCAGCTCCCATTGGCCAGGAATGGCGAACTGCAGCCACTGGGAGCTGCAGGGGGCTGTGCCTGCGGACGGTCAACATAAAAATGTCTTGTGGCCCGCCAGTGGATTACCCTGAGGGGTCGCATGCCAAAGGTTGCCGACCTCTGGTCTAATGCAAATAAAAAACCCACACAAGCTAACAGACACATCTTGGTTGGAGGTCAGGGAAAGCAACCTGAACTCCCTGAGAGATGACTGGAGTATTCTGCCCCACATAGGACATTTATTTGTCTATAATTACAGTTTCTGAGTCTCAGTTGTCTTCTAAACACACACTTCTCCTTCCCTATACAGTTCCTTCTGTTGTGGCCTGTTTTGCTGCTCAGGTCGGTTCACTATGTGGAGCCTATTTTTCTTGCTCCATGTTTTTCTTTACAGTATCAGGATATTTGTAATTTCTGTCTGTGCACAAGCACTGTTAGTAGCATTCTGGAAGTCCTCAAGAAACAGCCAGTGTCTTCCTTTAGATTCTTTAGATGTCTTCTGAACCGTCGCAGGAATATTGTACAGAGATGATTACGATAGGTGGTTTAGCTGTTACCTTGACAAGTTGCCACCCACTTTCTGATGGAATTGTTACTCTCTTCCACTTGCAATAGTGGTAACTGCTTGATGTCTTGTAGTACAGCGGACCCTCGCTAGAACGCGCGTCTATATAGCGCGAATCCGCTTATAGCGCGGGACCGTGCATGAATCCCAAATGTAATTACCTTAATTGGAATCCATGGTGATGCGTTCCCTGGTATAACGCAGTCCCTGCGTTAATGAAGGACCACGGATGGATCCAAAACCCCACGTTCTAGCGAGGGTCCGGTGTAATCTATCTTCCTTGCTAGGCTCGTCACATACAATCCAGTAGAGAGCACCTCAGGGTAATTGTTTGGCTTGATAAGCTTGTTGGAACGAAGGGTTTTTTGTCCTTCTATTCTTAAATATCTGAACTCGGGAGACTAATGAACCATTATGAAGGTGTGTTGCAGTGTTCTAAGAATTCCAAGTATGGACTCGTGGGTTTTTAAAAACCAAGTTATTTGTGGTGATTCTTTTGGTATCCCATTTTACTGTGTATAGTAAGAATTTGACATGGTGCACTTCAACTAATCCTATGAAAGAATTGTCTAAATGAGTTGCTATTCTTGACGTTGTTGCTCAATTTTCTTGTGCAGTAGCTCAATATTAAAATATCTATCCAGGTTATTATATTGGCACTCCTCATAGTAATATCTGAGCACCTTCCGAGAATAAAGCTGAAACCTAGCTCAGATACTGTGCATCATACTGGTGAAGAGAAGCAAGAAAAGGGAATGATCACTTAAACTAAATAAAATAAACCCACCCCTTTAACTCTGGCAGTCTGTACTGAGGAAGTTTGCCCTCTGGAAGAAAAGTGAAATCTTCAATTAATATTTTGTTTTCTTTTGTGAAGCCTAACAGAGAATCTGAAAGTGCTGTAATTCTGCAGATTATTTGTAAACCAAATGTGAGTTTGAGTAAATGTGAATTACAGAAAATAACGAGAACTAGTTGTATTGAAAATGTTTTCTTTATCCTATGCATTGATGCGTGGTAGGGGTATTATGTAAATAGTTTCTTTTCCAAGGGATTTAAAGGACACCATCAGCTTCACAAAACAATACCTTTAGTTTGAAAATTTCATTAATTAATGTTACAAGTAATCCCCATACCTGAAGCAGGGGGGATGGATGTTGTCCGGGCTTGCTGGAAGAAGGTAGCAGTGCTTTATGGCAGGGGAGGGGTGGGAAGGAGGTCAGAAACTGCTGCAAAAAGATGGGGGGTGGTCAGGTTGGCGGCACTGACTCCCCCTGGGAACGTAAAGGTGGAAGCCTTTAAAAGGTGCACACCCTGGCATTGGAATCCCTTTCTCCAAGCAGCAGGCAAGGCACCATCCACCCTCCCTCCCCTGAAGGTGCGACTATCAGGTTGGGTTAGGTCTTGCTGTGGGCATTGCACTAGTTGTTTCTTTTTGGGGGGGGACTGGGAAGGAATTTTCCCCTCACCTCATATTGGCTTTGATGGAGTGGAGTTTTTTCTCCTTTCCCACAGCGGGTGTCAGGGAGGACCTATTATGGTGAGGAGGAAAAGTGGTTAGACTATCTGTCGCAATTTATTTTGTAAGTGTGGGGTGGATATCCAGTATAGGTACTCCATAGGGAAGGCATCCAATGACCAGATAAATGGTTAAAGGATCTGCTGGTTAAAGGAAAGGAACGGAACGGAATGGGAGGGACGGGGAGAAGGCTGTTTGGGCCTCCTATGATTGGTATGGCAGGGAGCCAACCCCCTTTTTCTTATAGCCCACCTTAACTCTCCTACGAGGGAGAGTGGACGGTAAGGTCCAAGCCATGGGGGACCTGGATGGAAAATGAACAGGAGCTGGTGGAAGCTCCAGGTAGTTATTTGAATGAACATGGAGTTGCTTGCACTGTACACTTTTATCAGCCAGGTAGTTCCAGACATCTTCTAATAAAGTTGCGGCCTGATTAAATTCATATCAAGTGTCTTCTGCCCTTCTTTCAGTATAGCTGGACAGCAACTAATTTGACTGAAATTGAACTAGTGGTTGAGGGGAAAATCTTTTTTTTAATTATGGTGTGCATTTGACTGTGCTCTATGTAAAATCAGTTTGACCTTTTTTTTTTTTTTTTATAGTGACTTGAGCTTCCTTTCTCATGTGCAAGTATAATGACCACACTCTCATACGGGGCAGGGAGAAACATAGCAGCTGATTATCCTGTCTCTGCGTGGGGATCTCAGGCAAAGGAGACATTCTTTCGGCCTCAGACTCGGAAACAACAGCCTTCGTAGTCCCGACTCTGCGTGGGACTGGAACCCAATGGGTTCTTGGAACACAAGAGATCCCCTTTCATTCCCTTGAGCTCCCTTTGTGGGGCTAAGAAATGACTGAAACATGGGAGTTGGAAGAGACCAGTTTTTCCTTCCATAGATCACTTGACAGGGAGGCCCTTTCTCTACATTGCTGCTGCTGGAGAGGCTGGCAGGCAGGAGTTTCCACAGGGCGGGAGAGGAGAAGGGATAGGCTCAAATACACTTGAAATGGTTGCTCTTGAATTTATTAATTCTCCCTTGCTAAAAATCAGCAGGGAGACGGAAAAAAAAATCTGTTCTGAGGATTTTAAAATATATATACATATAATATAAAAAGTTAGAATGTACTATTTAAACAGTGCTCTAGCAGAAACTTGAATTTTTTAAAATAGTTAATGTTGGTATTTTCCCTTTTGACAGTATCATAATTCTGATTTACAATAATTACAGCTTTTAGTTGCCATGTTTCTCTCTGTGTCCGTATGTGCATATTTAGGGTGGGATTTTCAAAAACACTCAGTGCTTGCTTAACTCTACCCCATTGAATTCAATGGTAGAACTCCCATTGATTTCAATGGAAGAAGAGTTAGGCATATGCTGAGAGCTTTTGAAACTTCTACCTGGGGCAGTGGTGGGAAGGGTTTTTTTGTGTTGTTTTTTAAATAGTGGTATGGTGCTACACACAGTATAAGAATCAAAATGATTTTTTTAAAACAAAATATTACAAGAAACAGCAAAGAAAATTGCAAATGAACTTACATTTAGAATTGAAAGAAAATGGTGAACTAATGTTTTATATTTTATTTACTGTTGTACTAGGTTCAGGATGTTGTCCCTATCACCAGCTATGATACTGCTGGATCTTTCCTACTGCTGGGCTGTAACAATGGCTCTATATATTACATTGGTGAGAACAAAAACAGCAAAATTAATATTGTAATGTTCAATTTTGTAAAATAATTATTCCTAACAGGAATATTATCTCTTGTTCATAAGTGTAATCATTATTATGAACTGACTTTACATTTCTGCTGTTTTTTATTTGGATATCACTTATTTTTTTATGCAGATATGCAGAAGTTTCCCTTGCGAATGAAGGATAATGATCTTCTGGTGACAGAACTTTATCATGATCCCTCCAATGATGCCATTACAGCACTCAGTGTCTACCTCACACCCAAGACAAGTTTGTATCATGCATCATTTACATTCCCTTGAAACTCATTGCACATAGAGCTTTCACTTTCATATTTTAAAAGTATTTTAGATGTCTAACAGCAGTAGCACTGATAAGGCTACTTAAGGATTGTATGCTATATTCCATTATAAAACAGTTATCCATGTTTAATCGTCATTTTAATTTTCATTAGTCTTAAAATTGGTGTACAGACTGTCAACCTGGACATGAATTTAATTAAAAAAATATTTTAGAAAGGATATACTATGGTTTGGAATGACAGATAGTATTGGTTTGGATTAAGTTGCATTCCCAGACCTCTTTAGGAAGATATTCACAGCACCTTATTCTACACTTTAAGTCCTTCACTTTCAAAAGCACCAACACTCTTATCAGTTTGGTCCTTATGCTATGTGGACAAGGTGCCACAGTCTTGCGTGTCCTGTTCCAGTTTGGTCAGACTGTGCCAAAGTTGCTTGCCAGGAGTCTCTGCACCCAAGCATTAAAGGGCATTAAGAGACCATAACATGAGTTCAGATCAAAGTTCCCACTATTAATCTTGACAGTTTGGGGTTGCTCTTCTGATCTTGTGTGTTTTGAACAGATGGAGTGATCCCCAGCCTTAAGGAAGAAAAAAAAAAAAGTATAACAGAATATTGTAGACATGATGGTGTTTTACTGAAAAAATAATGCTACATCATTGATAAACTTCATTCAAGTTACTGGCTCATACTTCACTCTTTCATGAACTGTCATAACCATTTGGAGATAAAGCAAAAACCACAAAACAAACTCTGATATATGAAAGTTATTACTTTTAAATGTGGGATGCAGATATTTTTTCAGATGAAGATCTAGGCATTTCATCAACTTTTTTTTGTTTATCTTTCCCATACCTGTATTGTTAATACAACATTTTTTCTTCCTTAATATAATTGTCTTCCCCCCACAAGGAGAAGTAAATCTTCCAATACAGGTGCTAGTCTCCATGTTTCTAAATTCTAAAAAGCACTGAAATGCCTCTTTGGGGCCACAGGCAAGGAACCGGCGTATAGTATGTGTTTTGGGATTTGCTTGGTCTCTTCCCTCATATGCTTTTTTTGTTTTGTTTTGGGGAATGGCAGGATGCACTGGGGCATACTGCGCAACAGTAGATAGCAAATACTTGCAGAGTAGGTAAAATTAATTTAACCCTTTTTAGGACGTTATTTACACTTGCTAATGAACTTAAATATTTGTGCTAAAATAAGTAGCTATTCAATGTTACAGATCTGCAGATGTAACTTTTCCCCCCCTTTGAGGAATGGTGGTTGGTTTAAAACATCTCAATGTTTGTGCCTTTCGTAGGTGTAAGTGGTAATTGGATTGAGATTGCGTATGGCACCAGCTCCGGAGCAGTAAGAGTGATTGTACAGCACCCTGAAACAGTTGGGTCAGGCCCTCAACTTTTTCAGACCTTTACAGTTCATCGAAGTCCTGTTACAAAGATCATGCTGTCTGAGAAACACCTTGTGTCAGGTAATCTTATTTGTATGTACAGATGCACGTGTGTGTCACTCATTCTCCCTTTTCTATTTCTTCTAATGTTCATGCTCCTTGTCTCTCCTTTTCTTCAAATCCCATCATTTGGAATTACTAAACATAGTAGATTGCGTATAGAACAGCATATTAAGAAAAAAAAACTTCTAAAAAATTAATGGCATTGCAAACTTACTTAAGGAGATTTCCGTTAATTATACTATTGTTACACTACATCTCCTTTTAGCATCTGCGTACAACAAGAATTGGGTTAAAATTATCTATATCAGGGGTTCTCAAACTGGGGGTTGGGACCCCTCGGGGTCGTGAGGTTATTACATGGGGGCTCGCGAGCTGTCAACCCTCCCCGCCCTCCAAATCCCGCTTTGCCTCCAGCATTTATAATGGTGTTAAATATATAAAAAAGTGTTTTTAATTTATAAGGGGGGTTGCACTCAGAGGCTTGCTATGTGAAAGGGGTCACCAGTACAAAAGTTTGAGAGCCACTGATCTATATGCTTGTCCTAATCTTGGTCTTTATAAGACATTTAATATTTGTACAATATATTGTATTCCATTTGCAGCAATTCATGATAAGCTTGTTCCAGAAAAAAAATAAAATGTCTAATAAAAGATACTAATTTCTGAAACCAGCAATAAAATATGGGTTAAATTAACCTAATTCTCTGCATATACCAGTCTATTATCAGAACCAACAGTTGTGCATATAGCTGTAAATTTCCAGTTAAGTAAATTGGGTGGAGGTATCTTGCACATGGACAGAGAATCATAAAATAGAATATGATTCTTGTGTGTTTAAATGAATTCCTGTGTGTGTGTGTGTGTGTGTGTGTGTGTGTGTGTGTGTGTGTGTGTGTGTGTGTAAATCCTTGCTGTAAAGGCAATAAATGTCTTTATTTGAATATGCTCACATTCAGATAAACTCAAATTTAATTGAATATGTGACTGAAATAAATATGTTTTCATTTGTTTTAATGGTCAGTGCATGCAAGGCTACAATGGCGTGTAGAGTACAGACACTTCACACCCAGCTAGCACAGGTATAAAGAGCAGTGTAGATGGTGAGACATGGCTTAGGCAAATAGAACAGAGTGCCTTATATGCTGGAACCCCCAGGGTATATACAGGTCTGTTGCATCTTATGCGCATTTAACATGCGCAATTTCAGCTTTACGCGGTCGGCAAAAACAAAAAAAAGAGAAAAATAACAATTTTAATACTGTACCTGTAGTGCGGGCGATTCCACCCGCCATTCAACTCAATGTAATTTTGACTATACGCGTTTTTTGCTTTACGCGCTAACGGAACGGAACCCCCGCGTAAGTTGAGACTCGCCTGTACACTGCACAGATCTCGACATGTCTAAGCAGTGCCCCCTACGTCTACATTGCTGTTTTTAGCAGTGTAATGTATGCTGCTGGAGCTTTTCTCTGTTGCAGTGAAAGGCTCTGGCAGTGCAGAGGCAGCGGGGAAAGGGGTCTTTCCTCGCTGCCTCCCCCTGCCAGAGCCTTTCTTTGCCACAGTGAAAGGCTCCAGCAACAGGGAGCTGCCAGAGCCTTTCCCCTCCACTGGAGCCTTTCACTGTGGCGTGTAGCTACAGATGGAGTGTTTGTACTCTGCACACTGCGGTAAGTGTAGATTTAGCCCAAGATGCTTGTTCTTGAATAGTCATTTTGAAACACACTAACTTCATGTGTTAAAATAATTTGTAGTACGTAGGTTTAATTGGATTTTAAAGCCAGAAGGGACCAGGGCCGCCCGGGGGGGGGGGCAAGTGGGGCAATTTGCCCCAGGCCCCACAGGGGCCCCCACGAAAATATAGTATTCTATAGTATTACAACAGTTTTTTATGTAAGGCGTCCCCGAAATTGCTTTGCCCCAGACCCCCTGAATCCTCTGGATGGTCCTGGACTGCAACAAGAGTAAGATGTACACCTTCACATGTTAAGTAAACCTTACAACAGCACTGCAGGGTAGTAAACAGATGATGTTATTCCTACTTTATAGATGGGAAAACCAAGGTAGAAAAGCTCCGTGACTTTTATAACACACTGCCAAAACTATGTTAGAAGTCAGGAGTTGTACAGTACATGCAGTATGCACAGGACCCACTTTTCAAATGTTTGTAACGTTTACAGTCCAAATTTATTCAGAATGTATTGCTACTTTTAAGGCTTTCATAAGCATTTTGATTCAGAAAACAAAATAAGTAATTTAACTGTTGATGACCACAGTTTCCTCTCATTTTGTTATCGCAATTTGATTGAATGCATTTTATTGAACTTGCTCAGAAGTTAATGTTTTTTTTAATTACTGAGGGTATGTCTACACAGCAAAGAGAAACCCTTGCAGGGTCCTAGAGCCCAGGCTCCAGCCTGAACCTGGAAGTCTGCATAGCAATGAAACAGCCCAAGCCTGAGTCGGCTAGCACAGGCCAGCCGCGGATGTCTAGTTGCTGTGTAGAGATCCTCTGAGACCCTGGATAATTTTAATTACATCCTAAATGTTATGGCTTATAAATGAAAAGGTGTTTTAAAAACAGTCTTTCATCTCTTGTAAATATTCCAATGTTTCTGTTTTGGTTTTTTTCTTTTCTGTCTAGTTTGTGCCGACAACAACCACGTTCGGACATGGACAGTGACTCGATTCAGAGGAATGATTTCCACACAGCCAGGGTCTACTCCCTTAGCTTCATTCAAAATCTTGTCCTTGGAGGAAACAGAGAGCCATGGTAGTTACTCTTCTGGAAATGACATAGGTAGGAAAAATGTTTTTCCATTACTTCGTACTGGACTTTTGGAGGGCTACTGTGCTCTTGAAGGTTCATTGGAGGCATTTAGCCTGATTTCTGCTCTCGCTTCACATTCATGTGACTCCATTGACATCAGGTGTGTGAGTCTGATTTACACCAGAGTAATTACAGCATAATCAGCTTGCATTTTGATAATACTGTAGCATGTCTATAATATTCCTGTTTGAAAACTGATTCCAGCTAGAGTTAATTTGATTTGTCTTTCCATAGACTCACTTTACAGTACTGGGCAAAGTGGTTTTTTCCCAGAGGGACCCATTTAAGAGAAGTTGTGCCTTGTGATTCCTATAAATTACCTAGAAATCTGTTGGTTACCTAATGTACCCTTTTTGATAGCGAGAGATAACAAGATTGAGATTATGAAAGAATACATTAGAACTGATTTGCATGAGATTTTTGGGTTTGTTTCACAATGTGCTATCACATTTTGTAAATTAAACAAAAATTAAGATTATGCACGTGAGTCTAATATTTAATATTATACTCCTATTACATTTCAAAACTACATTGAAACTGTTACAAAACCAACAGAATTGTGAAAACCCTATGTGAAGACTAATAATGTGGCATGATGCTCTTTACAGAACACTGAATGGGTAGGCAAGTAGCAAGACTGAAAAGCCATCCTCATTTGTGTGTGTTTGTTTTTTTATTCATCAAAAGTTCTTGTTATAATCCTAAACTGTGCTCTCTGAGGCAAGGACTGTCTTTTATTTATACAGCACCTAGCACACTAGAACACTGATCCTTGATTGAGGCTTCCCAGATACTCTTGTAATACATATACTGATCAACAACAATTTGCTCTTAACTTTTTATGGTGTTGGTATTGTAGGGTCTTGGACTAGTGCAAAATGTTACACATGGAGATGCCATCCACTTTCAAGAGCAAGGTTCCCTTGGTTGTTTCCTGTTAAGAAGTTTAGTGTCCCCCCTTTCTGCTCCCCCCCCATCCCCCCCAAAACAAACAAACAAAAAATGTGATGGGCGATCTGTTAGTAATTGACTTAAGGCCTCCAACCTCTTTCACAGGGGCTACCAAACAGCTGTAAAGAACTTTTCAGTCAATATGGGTCTGGAAAAAAA
Organism: Terrapene triunguis; assembly: GCF_002925995.2. NCBI lineage: Eukaryota > Metazoa > Chordata > Testudines > Emydidae > Terrapene > Terrapene triunguis. The sequence goes on along the minus strand of NW_020664613.1, from coordinate 5,255,276 downwards.
AAATCAATTTTATGAAGCCCCTGCATCTCCGCTTGACATTAGAGGGAGGTGCAGGTGCTCAGCAATCATGAAAAATCAGACCCTAGAAAATTTGGTCCCATTCGTGACCAAGAGGTGATGGACCCCATCTCATATTTCAGATCCCATAAATATTTCCTTGCCGTACATCATAACAAATTAACCCTTTATAGTAGAGTAATGGAAAATTACACAGATATGGGTTTATTTTCTGTTAAAAAAACAAAAATGCATCAAATTGATTTGACAGTCTAAAGTGAACATCTTCCTTGGTAGTTCAGAATTACTCAAAATAATTGGGTAACCCTTCAGTTTGGGTTTTCCATTGTGACGTATCAGTAATTATACATCACAATGCAAAAGTAGTGTGGTGTTTTGCTAAACTAGGAATCAGTGTAGATTCCTGGTTCCTTTAATCAGACTGAATCTGTGAGAGTAATTTTTATTTCTAGACAGGATAGGAATGGTTAATTTTTTTGCCAATAACTTTTTGGAGTAATGTGTTTTGAAATACTTAGTTTCTCTTTCTAACTACAGGACCATTTGGAGAGCGTGATGATCAACAAGTGTTCATCCAAAAAGTTGTTCCTGTCACTAATAAACTCTTTGTCAGGTTGTCTTCTACTGGGAAAAGGTAAAAGCTCGAGTCTTCTGTTGCATCTCTGATAAAATCCACTTATTGTACCTATCCAAGAGCTGACACTAAGCCTGTTGGCTCTGATACTTGTGCTAGCAAGTCAAAGCACAAAGATGCTGTATAGAACTCATTTCTCACTTATGATTTAATGTAGGTATCTGACTGGTATCTGACTTTAATGTAAACATACAGTTGCTCTGCTCTAGTTTCATTATCAATGCCAACAATAAGGGGTGTCTGGTTTTGCTTTTACTTACTTCACCAGAAAAACTTCCCAAGAAAGAGAATAATTTCAAAAAAGCATAGAAAGTGTAATTGGCTGAAATGCAACTTAAAAAAATTGTTTGAACCCTTTTGGCTTTGCTTTTACTATACAATGTATTGCTTGAAAAAGACCTTGAAGAGTTAACTGAGTTAAATGCCTTGGATAGATAATCTCAATAGACTTTTTGCTTCGGTACTCCCAGTCCTCATTCAGTGGGCAAAACGGGGAACTGGGAGTAAGGACCCCCCTAGGTTATCTTTCTGGCATTGCTACTAGCTCGCTGTGACCTTGGGCTAGTGAAGATGTCTCTCTATACCGATATGTAAAATGGATATACTCTACCTTCCAGGGATATTTAGAGGCTTAGTAAATATTTGAAAAGTGCTGATTAGCATTGGATGAAAGGGGCTAAATAAGGATAAAAAAATCAATTTGGGTTTCACTTGTAGCATAACAATAAAATTGTACTTTGCAAGTTAAATGCAAGCTGGCTGCAGGCAAACTATGAGTGTACTCTTTTAATGGATGCTTAATTATATTCCTGACTTTAGAGGGGTCTTCTGTTCTTCCATTTGTTGCTGTGTATTGCTACCGTTCATTAAAAAACTGATTCTCTGCTTACTTTTAGTTTTAAAATAAATGAAAGCCAAAGCTGGTGTGGCAGTAGCTAACATGCTCTTGAAAGCCCTGGATACTAGTTTTAAATTGAAAGTGCTAGAACAGCCATGGCTGTTAATAGTAGTTCACTAGTACCTACTATCTGTAACACATGGCCTATCATCGGTTAATCTTGTAATGAATACAAACCCTTTAAGAGAATCAATCTTCTTGGCATCAAAGTTCATTACATATAGTCATAAGTAACTGTTAAAGGAATTAATCAAGAGAGTACATTTTCCATGCACCTAGGCTATCCATTTGACAGCTTGTTTGTTTTTTAAGCAAATAGCATTAGAAGCCCGTAATATGGTTGGAGGCCAAATTATTGTCCCAATGAATGTTATAAATCACTGTGGTTTAATGTTCTATGCATACACAGTGAAGAAACTGCCAAATGTTTATTAAAATTGGTGTCATATTAGGATAAATTTTAACAAAGTAATAACTCAAAACCATTTTCAACTCCAACCTCTTTTTTGTTCCCTGTCCTGTTTTGTTATGGCAGACTCTGTATTCTAATCAGACTATTCTTCCCTGATAACTTAATTAAGCCACAATTTAAAATTTTGATGCCACAGTAATCTCAATAGTTATGAGTAAAGCAAAAGAGGAATTCTCATTGCTTAGCCATTTTTTCTTCCCTTTAATTCATACAATGCAGGAGAAAGTTTCAGTTTGAATATCCTATTTGTTTTGTTCACTGTGTTTCTAAAAACACAGTGGAGGTGCAAAAAGCAAATCTATTGTGGACTGGATTAGATGACTCCTAGGGTTTGTCTACATGGTAAGTTACTGCATGGCAAGTCAGGGTGTGAATATATAGCACACCAGCTTGCCCCATGCTAATGTCCGGTATGGACACTTCTACAGCGCAGTGAGAGTCTTGGAGTACAGGTTAGCGTATTGCCATGCACTCTGGAGCTGTCACTGTGCTGTAGAGTCATACCCTGACTTGTCACACAGTTACTTGCCATATAGCTAAATCCACAGTATGGAGGTACTCACCATGGGCTATGACGGTGGTGGAATTTGTCCTCAAGTGTTTAAAAAAAATTGAACAATAAGTAGGAACAGGAAGGAGGTGGCTAACATCCCCAAGTTTTACAGGCTTCCTGATTTCACTGTTAGGTGAGTGACATCACAGCTACCCTAAACTTGAGTCATTTCATTCCGAACCTCATTTTTTCCTCTCATGTAATTCTTATCTTTTCATCTTGGTGTGAAATTTTCTGAATGTAAATAAACTTTTTGCTTAAACTGGTTAGTTTTTAAATTAAGAGTTGCCCTGGATTTTGTTTCTCTATGAGAACAAGTACCTGTGACATGTTTGAAGGAACTTGTTCAGTAAACTTTAAAAACTCGCAGCAGTTGGAAATTACATACTAGTCTTGTACAATACTTAATATACGGTGCTGACTTTGAACACATCCTGAGCCCAGATCTCTCTGGAGAAGCACATGCAAACCTAGAATCGGGAAATCTGTAACCCAGATTCCATAAGAATGCAGGAAACTAATGATGGGGTTGGTTTTTTTTTAAATGTCTAGCAGCTACTCTGTACTCTTTTCCCTTCTCTTTTGGAATCTTACTAAAAGTAACATTTAGAAGTGAACTGCAAAAAATTTTATGAGTTAGAAATGGATGTTAAAAGAGAAGGTGTAATTTGGCATAAAATAAACCATAGCACCTTCTATCCAGAGATCACAAATCTTAATATTAATAAATTAAGCCTCACAATTGCCCTCTAGGATATGTGATGCGATAGTTAGGATTATAATCTGTAATTGTGTTAAATGCCTTTTTGTAGAATATGCGAGATCCAGGCCGTAGACTGTACCACAATTTCTTCGTTTACTGTACGAGAATGTGAAGGATCCAGTAGGATGGGCTCAAGACCACGACGTTACCTCTTTACAGGTCATTCAAATGGCAGTATTCAGATGTGGGATTTGACCACAGCGATGGACATGGTTAATAAAAGTGAAGAGAAGGGTAGGTTGTAATATAGCAGAACTTATTTTTCGGCTCAAATGCTTGCATTAGAGGTGATCAGTGACCACTATCTTTCTTTTCTAAGATGTAGGGGGTCCGACAGAAGAAGAGCTGCTTAAATTGCTTGATCAGTGTGATCTGAGCACCTCACGCTGCGCTACTCCTAACATCAGTCCAGCAACTTCAGTAGTTCAGCAAAGCCGTCTGCGGGACTCAAGCTCTAGGTAGGCCAAAGATCCACAGGATATACTATCAGCTATGTGTGCCAAGACTTAGGCGAAAACTTTCAAACGTGAGTGTCTAATTTTAGGCACTCTTAGTCCATATTTGGGCACCTAAATAAGTGCCCTGATGTTTTTGGGACACTGCTCCCATTGGAGTTGCATGTGTACAATTTAGGGAATGAGTGAGCCCTTGCTCACAGAGATAGGCAGGTTGGAAATCCTCAGCACATTCCACTGCCAATTATAGGACAAGCACAGCTGAGTGTGCTCTGGGATTAATAGTTCTGAAACATCCTCCCTCAAAAATCGTATTTCTCTTTGGGTAACACGCATGCAGCTGACAGGATATCAGACCTCAGGTGTTCAGAAGTGTTATTCCCATGGATTATATGTGTATGCTCTGTAACACATCTGGGAATCCAATATACTCTTCACAAATTCCAAATGGTTTTCTATTTGGCTAGAGAGAAGGAACAATCTGCTGCATGTTTCTTACCTTTCAAAGCTGAAGTCTGTTCTGAGGAGGGTGACGATGTTCGTTCGCATCAGTATTTGTTGTAACCCGTGACGTGAGAAAGAAGGGAGAAATGTTTTACTGTTGAATCTGTTTTCAGCCTCCAGTTACAGCACCATGAAACCATCCATGAAGCTGCTACGTATGGCTCAGTAAGGCCATATAGAGAGAGTCCTTTATTAGCAAGGGCAAGACGGACTGAGAGCTTTCACAGTTACAAGGACTTTCAGACTTTTAATATTAACAATAATATGGTGGACAAGGCTGTCCCTGAGAATGGCAATCTGAGTCCAGTACAAGCTGAAATGAAGAAGACAGCAGGTGAGAGCAATCCAACAGACAAAAAGGCAACAGTACTTGAAGTAAGAGCTACTAGAATATCATCAGATGCTGGGGCAGAAGTTCAGAAAGTGCCTGAAAGCTCTTCAGAAGTGAAGAAAAGAGTGCCAGATGATGAAAGTGAGAACAAAGAGAATAAAAAGAAAAGTGGATTTGATGGAGGGGGGCTCCTGGGAAGAAAGAAGGTACCTCCTCTGGTGTCTTCACCAATTATTGTGGAAGGAGGGCCTGAATCACCTGGTACGGCGTCCCCATCACCCACAAAGACTACCACTTCTCCACGCCACAAGAAAAGTGACTCTGCCTGCCAAGACTATAGCTTGTGAAAATGCTAAAAGTGATGTACATTTGTTTTCAAGGGTTCAGATGAAAGTTTAACACTTAACTGGATGTAACTTTTACACTACAGATTCATCCTTTAAAAAGGTTTCATTTGAGTGTCTCTAACTGAAAGAGTTAAAACTGTAATAAGTTTTCATAGTGCATCTCAACAACTTGGGTTTACAGCACAACCAGCAAACATACTCTAAATTGATGTACTTCATTTTCATATTGTATAAAGCCAAACAATACTTGGTACAAAACATTGATGTAAAATCCTGTTTTATGCAGTCCAGCATGCACTACAGTATTTGTCTTAGGAAGAGTTTTATAGGTAACTTTCTAAGTCCCATTACTGGACCTTCCCTTTGCAATCACCAAAATATTAAATGTCTGTCACCTGCTTACTGGCCCTTAAAGTTACCATGAATATTATTTGCAATTCCTTGGGGTTACCCATTGTGTTCTTTCACCTCCTTCAAGTTAATAGAAAATTAGCTGGGTGCTAAACGCTGTTTCATCACTTAGAAAAGCTTCTCTTGCTGAAGTTTGCCTTGTTTGTAGAGCGACTATGTTGTTTTTCAGTATTGATCAATTTGACATTTATGTGCTACAATTCTTTTGTTTATGAGAAACATTCAAAAAGTCTTTATGCTTACAGATGCTCTAAAACATTATTTTGCATATCTTGGTCCTAATATTAAAATGCAAAGGAATGTTATTACCTGTACTTTTTTCCTCATTTCTCTTTGCAGAGCTTTCAAATACCTGAAATTATAAACTGTAACCTCTTGTGGAGGGGGAAAAAAGCACACATTTTGCTGCTTATTACTGTATCTAACACTAATGTCTAAGAAATAGACTAAATATTTCTTGTTAGAAAACTTACTAGGCTATTCATACATTCCTCTTCTAAGCTTGCTGCTGTACAACAATGCTATAGTGGTGTTATGCTCTTCTAGATCATGGGAGTTTCACCCCTCAACCAGAAATGCTGGATTCAAGTCCCCCCACATCTTCCTTACAGCATCAGTAGTACTAAACTTTAATAAAAGTAGGGCATGCAGAGTTAAGTGGATACCTCCCATGCAACTTTAATGTATTTTTATGAAGATACGTTGCTTTGCCATAATGTGCAGACTTTAGCTGGAAATACTAAGTAATTGAGTTTTGTTAGTGTGAGGGTGTTTTTTGTTCTAGTTGCAGTCCTTAATACATACGTCAGTTTCTTTGCAGACAGTTTCCACAAATTTGGATGAGAGCTTTGAAGGACCCGAGACACTGGTGTCTTGAACCAGGTAAGGCTGGGGCTATTTTGGTTGGTTATGCACTAGGACAGTCTGCCAGGCATTTAGGAGCAGTGACTTATAAAGTTTTGGCTATTTTTAAATGCGTCAAGACCCGCAGATTTACAGAAATGGAAAAACAAATGAGCTAGAATGTCCTTTTCTCCTTCCTCAAATTTTAGTTCTTTACTAAAGAATCACTTTTAGCCTCTTCTTTAAAGAATGCAGGGTTGTAGCCATGTTGGTCCCAGGATATTAGAGAGACAAGGTGGATTAGGTGATATTTTATTAGACCAACTTCTGTTGTTGAAAGAGACAATCTTTCAAGCTACGCAGCGCTCTTCGTAGTAGAGTGTTATAGCATGTGGTTTTGGTTATTACTCTTGATGTCATTTTCCATAAAATATAGGCGGAAATTGGATCCTCAGACTGAGGTCAGTGTAATTCTGTGCTGAAAAATTCAAAGTGGAAAGCATCGTGTATTAGTTAATGACATCATATCAAATGGGCTCATTTTACAATTATTTTTGTAAAGTCAGCCTTGCAAGTTCACCCAGTGAGCTGAAAGTTTCAAGCTGTTCTTATTTTTTCTGGCTCAGACTTTCAGTGGGGTTGTAGAAATAGGTATGCAGTATTTGGTGTGGTGATGTGAAAACCAGCTTTATTTTCAATTCTCACAGTAATGGAGGAAACCCAGTCTGGTAGTTTTAGATACTTTACAACCCTACTTTGAGACTCCAGCTGCTAGGAGAAGCCAAAGCAGGAACTGCTGCTGGGGGTAAAATAGACGCCAGCTGGGGCTAGTGCTCCCAGGCATGTAGCCTTGGGGAAAAACTGGAGGAAGGAGCCATACCCAGGCTGGGTCTACACTACAGCGGGGGTCCGACCTAAGATACGCAACTTCAGCTACGTGAATACCGTAGCTGAAGTTGCGTATTTTAGGTCGGCTTACCTGGCTGTGAGGATGGGGAAAAGTCGACCGCTGCCGCCTCTTGCCGCGGTGGATTTCCGGAGTCGACGGCAGAGCGATCAGGGATCGATTTTATCGCGTCTTCACTAGACGCGATAAGTCGATCCCGGAACATCGATTGCCTGCCGTCGGACCCTCCGGTAAGTGTAGATGTACCCCCAGACACACTGTCATAAGAGCAGCTAAAGCAGGGACCGTCAGAACTTCCTCTCCCCCCTGTGCTTATTGGCCCTTTGCTCCAACCCTCTTCTTCCCCCTCCCTATCAATGCCTTTCACCTCAGATTCACACCTGCTCTATCCCCTTCTTTCTAGTTAGCTTATCCCCTCTCCAAAAAAAATAAAATAAATCAAGGCTGTTTGCAGCCATGACGTTGTTCACTCAATTGTATTACTTCCCCCATCCGGTGTCTATTTAGATTGTAAACTCTTCAGGGGAGGGATTATCTACTCTTTTGCACAGTGGGGCCTGATTCTTGGGTGGTTCTTAGGCTTTACTGTAGTAAACATTATATTCTTTATTATTAATAGGGGGAAATTAAATGTACTTCATTCCATGGCATGAATGCACTATTATATTTGTAGAGTTCTACTTAAATATTGAATGCTATGGTATTCCTTTACTTACACAATCCCTTCACTCCCTTTCACTTATGGAAGCTAACTTTAGACCCACCTTAGAACTGCTCCTCCTAGTACTGTTGGTCTGTGTACATGACTTCTCTTGCTAGTAGAGTTCATGGTACAAGTCCGCGACTGTCATGCTCAGTTGCGCAATGCTTTTGTTCAGGTCTTAAAGTGCAAACTAAAGATGCTGCTCTTCAGATAGGGTCTTTCTTCAGAAGGGAAACATCAGCAAGCATAAACAGGCGGTGCAGCTGAACAAGAGTTTCTTTAACCAGAGGCAGTGGAAAGTGCTGTTACTCCAAGTCTCCATTTGTATACTTCAGAATAATGCTAGCTGTACACTTGGGACATTTCCACAGAATGAATAACCAAATTTTTAAAATGGGAAAAAGTCTTCGGATAAAACCATTGCCATGACATTTACATAATAATAAATAACACCACGCTTTAATGGTGCTTGCATGTGAAATAAGATGACTGGTGAAATTCATGCCTGCTTTTTTTGTGAATCAAACCCTATAAAGTAGTTGATTTTAAGAAATTTTGGATTGATCTGTAGGGTAGAAATATTACATTATGAACGCCAGCATTATCTCATCTCCCTTGGTCTGCTTTAAGTTACAAGGCAGACAATCCTGTACCACAGTCTGTTTTGCATTTTCTGTTGCTAAATAACCCAGTTTTTTATTCTGTGGATTGTTTAAAAGGTGAACTGGAGAAAAGGCAGCACAGTGTCACTACTTTTTTATTGTAACACTAATATCAAGCTTGTACATTCAGCCAAATTTTTCAACACACACTTTTTTTGTTCTTTATATTATGTGGTAACAAAAATACTTGTATCAAATTTAGATGTAACCTTTTATTAATCTATATTTTCAGATTAATTTACAGGCACAATAGAATCCTAGTCTTGAAAATAAACAAATTACTACAGTATGAACTATGCAATGCTTTTTTCCCTACCACAGAAATAATTAAGCTACTCTAATCTGTACTGTATAAAGAAATTGATAGTATTGTATGATTGAGTATATTGCAACATGTACACCATAACAGCCAATACTTGAATTCTGCCTCCCTACTCCTTTTGAGTATTTCCTTACTGTTTAATTTAAATGAGACTATTTGTAGAGTAAGGTATAGGGGGAGGGAAGAACAGAATCCTATCTAGCCCTAAATGTATGTTAAAACAAACACTGGCAATAATTGTTCACATTACAGTAAACAGATTTCCTCTAGGGGCCCTAATGTTCCAGCTCAGCTCATAGGTATTCTGTCTTACTCCCAGCAGTTTGGACAGAAAATAGAAACAATGAGATCTGTCTGTTTAAAACGAAGCTGTAGTAGCTCTTTTGTTCTTTCCTGTGAAGCTTACCTTAGAGGTGGGTTTTTTACCACTTTGTTTTTGTCACATCCCTTTCTTAATTTGATGTTGTTTGCATTTCACTGTTTTTCAAAGCAATTTCCAGTTGCAAAATGTAAGGATCGTGCCAAATGCATGACAACCAAGATAGTTTGGGGGGAGAGGCTTCATCACAATGCCAAACATTGAAGCAGCTGAGCCACAACAGATTTAATAGGAATAAGGCATGTCTTTAACATATTTAAATAATTTATTAAGAATTTGTTTTTAGAGCTATGATCATCCTGACTTATTTCTCTAAGACCAACACCAGAGGGCAGGCACTAGAAACTACAATACATGTGAGTAAAATCCAGAACAGCTTTCTCTAAGTTGAAATATATCAAAATTTAAATTTACTCTTGCACAGTCTGGTGTTGCAAGGTTCTGAGCACCCTCAAATCTTATTCTGGGAAATTGAGAGTATTCAAGGTGTCACAGGATCACCTCTTTAGTGATTTTTAAATCCATCTCCTGTCGTACATGATTTAAAGTAGATTGAAATGGATAGGAACATTTTAGGGTTCCTGAGTGGATGGGCAATTGCACAAGTTTTTTGTGCTTTTGCATCTGTAGCAATATTTCATAGACAGAATTGACTCTTCCTCCTTTGTTGTCTTAATTAAAGTGAGCAAACTGGGTTGTAATGCTCTTAAGAACAGATCTAAATGTATTCTACACTTCTTGTTGACCAAAACCCTTTTTTCCCCACTGATAATACATTTCCCACCACAGTATAATATAATGAAACATGATTAAAATTTCAGGATTAGGTATGTGCAGCTGTTAAAAGTAAGTGTTTATGAAACTTCTCTGTATACTATATGGCTATTTAAGGTCTCGCCAGTACTGTGACACAACGTTGTACATACAATAGGACATTCTTCTCACCTTCCCCTTTTGAAATATTACTGTACAATATTTGCAATAAATATTTAACACTGATCTATATGTAGAGAGCACATTTACAATATATAACTCTATTCTTGGCTGTTATAACAGTACTCCTAGAAAATGTATTCATATTGCTAAAGTTCCAGTAGGCACACTTTTTACAACATACTCCCAAAACTGTTACATTAGAAATGAATTTCTACATGTTAAATTGAACAAAACAAAGATTTTGTGCTCCTTCAGCTGCTTGGGGTTGGCTGTGGTACTTACTCCAAATAGGTATCACAACTGGGTGTCAGTGAAGGTTGTATGTTCTTTAGTTACTGTACTGAAGCCTTTGATGGCATTCACAAGGTCTTCGTCATCCACATACTAGGGGAGAAAAAAAACCCAGCAAGTGATTTGGCTAATAAGTAAAAATTTAGAGAACTATAAATACTGACCTAGTCATAGAACAACGAAACCAGAAATAGCAGATTTGTCGTTCAAAAGAAAATAGACTTGCTACACGCACAGTCACAATACTTGACTGCATTATCAAACTGATTCTCACTAAGACCTTGTCTAGACACAGCTTTTATACTGATTTAACTATTTTGTTGAGGGATGTGATTTTATGACGGTATAGTTAATTCCCATAAATTCAGGTGAATAACCTGTACTGCTATAAGCACCTTTACAGTGGTAGAATTGCGTCCACTCCAGGGGATTGTACTGCTTTAATTATATCAGTTTAGAAATTGCATGAAAGCCACATAACCAATAGACTACTGAAACCACTCAAGGAATGTCACGTTTTCGCTGTAGTTATGTGCAAGAAGGAATAAAATGTCGGGTGTATACAGTAGCTTAACTGTGCAAAATAGTTAATGGGTAACATTTCCAAAAGCACCTTTTCTGAAAGTGAGACCTTGGCTCATGAACCACAGTGACTTAGCTGCTTCTGAAAATAGGATTTAGGCTAGTCATTAGGACCCAGAGCCTCAAAGGTATTTAGGCAAGTAGCTCTTATTACCTTTGAGGATCTGGGCCTAGATGCTTTTGGAAATTTTGCCCAGGATCTTGGTAAATGTTCAGTTACTAAGATAATGCCAAATGTGCATGCATTCATGGCTAACTCATGGAATTGTAGAACTAGAATAAGAACTTACCGAACCACTATCATGACCATGTATAATGGTATCCCACACAGAATCTTCTATTAGGGACTTCTTGTCATAGACATCGATAAGTTGACTGACACTGCGATGTAAAGAACCTTGGGAGTAGGTACGACTCATCTGGCTTTGACTTGGTATCTGTAGAACGGAAGTACTTCGGTTGCTACGATTACTCAAAGGAGAGCTGGGTCCTGGAATTTTTGTATCTGATAGTCCCTAGGAATATTGGAGTAAAAAGGATGTGCTTATGAAAGGTTTACATGAAAAATGTAATAGATTAACATTTCAGCTCAAATAAATTTCTGTTGCAAAATAAAGCTCTTGAAAATAACTAATTTTGTAGTAGAAGCCATAGTAGTAAAGTAACATGTTAATGGTAGAGGTTTTTAGGCTGATAACAGAACATCATTATCACTAGCTCCAGCTATTGTTCCCTGTGGAAACAATGGCTTGCTGCAATGCGGTTTAACAAGGTGATCTCTTGAAGATCTCTTGTTAAGCATGCAATTGAAACGCATCACCACAGTAATTGCCATTCCATTTTAGAACCAGGAAATAGACAACCGATGCAACACTTGCAAGGTTAGGAAGCACCTGGCTTATCTGGCAGGGGACAATACCTGGCAATTTTAGCAACTAGCTTTTCAGAAAATGTTTTGGGAACTTGTGTAACTATGCTGTCCCTATCCACCATTTGACCTTTCTCGCTTTCCAAAAAGCTGTGTAAAACAAATTATATGTTAAATGGACAAGTAGAGCCCCAAATGGTTTTTCTAACATACTGTAGTGTGTGTGTTTCAGTAACACACAGCTATGCACTTGCTTTATTATACACTTTTTAAAGTAGCAGCTATACACCACTTTGGATCATCTATCTCAGAATTTTCAACTGCTAACAGTTGTGCAGTAATAAAACATGCACCATGCAAGAAATTCTCATGCAAAACACTTCCAATTAATTACAGGTTTGGTTGCCACAGCACACAGGTTGCATATTCGCTAACTATACCTCAAAATGCATCGTGTAACTTTTTAGAGTAACACTACTTGCGGACTCGGACATCTCGGCAATAGAATCAAACTGAGATTGAAAAGGGAGGAGAGTTGTTAACAGCACTGCTACATTAGCCCAGGTGCTGTGACAAGTGTTTTATTCTGTGGTTAGATTACACTGTAAATGGTCAGAGCTATACTGATTTACACCAGTTGAGAATCTGGGCCATTGTACTCAACTACAGGGCAATGGAATGATTTTTACAATAAAAACTCATGGCAGTTGAAAACTAATTTGTTGGTCTCTCTAAGGCAGGTTTCACTTGTAGTATTTGTACAGGACAGCAGAGGATGAAAGTTCCAAATTCAAGTCAGTAATTGAGTTTTGTGAAAACCTGCACTGTATGCGGTGTGACCTTGAAAGTGATGATAAAACAAAAATGAATCCCTCCCTCTACAGCATCTATAGCCCTTTCCTAGCAGTTCAGACTAAAATGTGTGTGCAGACATAAGCACTGCAAAGCCTTACCTTATCTCTCCTCTGTGATACTTGTGAAGATGAGATGACAGGAACTTGTAAAGGAGTTGCAATAGGATGCTGATGGCAGGGATGATCAATTAAAGAGGTTTTCTGCATTTTTAAAGCATTGTAGGTGGAGAATATAAAGGGGGTAAATATACGAGTGTGTAGAAGACAAGGAGTTAAACAAAAGGGACAGTATCTTTAATTTTCCCAAGGAGAAATTGGATATAAGGCACTTTTTTTTTTTCCAATTTAAATTTCTGCCATTTGTTTAGCCAAAGAGGAGCCACAATTATATTGTTGAAACTGATGGCACAATGTGCGCTATAGCAGCTTGTGGAATTAATACAGATCTGAATGACTTATTTCAAGCTGTTGACATGTCTGCTTGTACATTGAGAAAAATTAGAAAAAATAGTGGGGAAGAGGTTGTAAAGAGAGGAGTGATTTAATGGTCTTTAGAACCCAGGAAGTCCTGGCTCCTCAGTACTTATCTTCTTCATCACAGGATTTTCTGTGGGTATGTTGCTTTCTTCCTCAGTTTCCATCCTAAAATGGGCATTCTACTAACCTTCCTCAGTAGGTTGTTTTATATAATTCCTAACTAATGTTCACAAGTATTATTGGACTCCTTTCCTCAGCTCCAAGCGACTATTGTGACATGTGACTCCATGGCAAGCTAGGCTATTTTCAAGTCTCACTTTGTATTTCAAAAGCTAAATTACGATTATTATTTTTAACAGTTCCTCATTTAGCCTTTTGTAATTGTCATTAAGAGTTGCCACACAATGTTTCTAAGGCAAGCAGCCCCAGACTCAAGGGGGTCCTTCTGAAAACAGACACATTTTCCTTTAAGGTACCCACTTGGCCACCTAGCTCAACACCACTCCATGAGGAGCCAGAACACTCACAGGCCCTTAAGGGGCTACATAAAGATCTAAACTGGCAGCTTAATGGGTTGTTAACATAATTCTTTAAATAAGGACATAAGACATGAGAGCAGCATGCTTACTAATCAGTGGTGTTGCGCCTGACAAACTGAGCAGCTGTGGCAGGTGAGGGCTACTGTTCCCTGATGAAGGGCACATTACAGAAGCACAGGATGGCTGGATGAATCCATAGAAATACCACCCTTCCTCTTTCTAATCTGACAACCAAGCTCCTGGAAGGCAGGGTTCTTAACAATTTTTGCTTATACTCGTATATGCTAAACAGTGAAGCATGTGTTAAAGCCCCCAATTCAACTTTTACACCGGAAAATACAATTGCAGCAGGCCCAAGCAGCCCTCAAAGAAAGATGTGAAGCAAGAGGGAGCAGGGGATAGGAACGGGCACAAACATGCTTTTGGTTGCTATAATTATCTAGGATTTTATACGGTCATCTATCACCATGGTATCTGAGGAGTCTATATGTGTCAGCAGGGTTTAAAATGCTGTGGTTTTGCATTCACTGAAGTCAGTGGCAAAACTCCCATTGACATTAATGAGTGCTGGATCAAGCCCATAGTTTGTAGAATTGTACTCAGTCATTTGAAATAATGGGAAACTAGTGAGCACTATTCTAATATTTATTCCTTTTGCCTGAGAACTAATTTACATAATGGGGCAACTCCTCAGCTAGTATAAATAAGAGTGACAGACTAACGATTTCCTGAATGAACTTCACTGAATTAAGTTAAACCTTATTGAATTAGTTTTCATTGTATTAAAATGCAAATATGTATGGTGAGATTGTATGGAATTTATTTAGTAGGAAGATGAATGCAGTCTCTGGAAGGTAGGAGGAAGTCCAAAGGTCTTTTTGGAATGATATGTGTGAAGCGGATTTCTTTAGAAAGAGCTTGAGCAAATTCTCCCCCTAGTTCAAATTTGGTTCTCCAGGGTCCAAGAGACAAAGAAAGGTGTTTGGGATAAATAACTTGAGTTTGTTTACACTGACTCAGGAAGAAGCCTCTGATCCAGCAAATGGACAGGACCCCAGCTCCACAGAGGGCCCCAATCTTTAGGGTAAGGGTGGAAGACTGTCAGAATCCATGTTAGGATTGGGGTGGACTCTGGTAAGTTTGTTAGCATGTCTGTAGGGTTTTTTTTAATATGTTTTCACCTTAGGAATAAAGTAGGCTTGCAAAGGAAGTGCTATGCAGTAAGTTAGAACTTGACAATCAGTCTCTGAAGAGAGAGCGAGCAGGTGTGCTTGGGCAACCTGTCTGTGCTGGGAAATACAAAGGGAACAGCACAGCCTGGGAATTACCCGGTCAGAAGGGGGAGAGAGACTGGTCTCTACCCAGAAAAGCAACGGTTGTGGAGCTAGAAACCAAGAGTTGGTGCCTTTACTGGTCCACTATGGGGAAATACAGGTTTAGCTGCCCTGAACTGTGACAATAAGCATAGCTTGACTGAGTCAGTGGGGCTATATTGATTTACAGCAGCTAAGGATCTGGCCCAATCAGTGTATCGATACCTGAAGAGTGACCTCCCCAATAATACAATAAAGCTAAAGATGTCCTACCCCTGTGTCATTTAAGGAATTAAACACATCTCAGTCTTCCTACCACATTCATCACTGAGGTATCTGGCCAAGAAAAAAACCCAGCCAAGTTCTGTTGCTTATTTGAACGGTAGTCACCACTTACTCCCAATTTACAGCTTGGCTCTTTTTCTGGGTTTGTAGCTTTCAGATCTTTCACGTGAAGCAATATGCACCTTTTCCCTCTTACTATATTTAAATTGTAAGTTAATGCCCTTAGACTGCACCATTATCCTTTGTAACATATGTTCCATTGCAATAACTCTCTGTACAATAAAAATACACATTATTGTGCTTTGCATGACATACCATGTGTGTGTCTCCTGGTGAATATACAGTCATTGGTGATGTCCGCTTTTGGAGTGGAACTAAGGGAGGCCTTTCTCTTGCATATGGTTGTTTTTTTATTTTTCTTCGTAGAATCAAGGATAGAAAAATAGCCAAGAGGATCAAACCTAGAACTGCCATTAATATCACAAACCACAGTTGAGTATAAAATTTTGCATATTTAGTCTCTGCTTCATCCTTTTCTCCAGGAGTTGTTAATATAGGACCTGTATAATCCAGGGAGGTAAAAGGGAAAGATTATTTTAGAAAGCAGTTTAGTCATAGATCGTCCCCTTATTTTATAATATATTAGAAAGACGTCTGAAGCAGTTTGTCACATTGTGCTTATTTGCACTTATGTTCAAGGTGGTGTAATGGTTCAATATGCTAGTGGGCTGTAATAAAAAGCTTACTGCACTCAAGAGACCATGCTTAAAGTTCTGGCATTGCTGCCTGGGTTGGAAATCACCATTGCACTAGCATCTCCTAAGAAAGAGGAGGGGGGAATTCGAAAAAGGTTGATCAAAGTAACCTTGAACAGTTGAAACAATGATGGGTAATTTCAGAGAGGTGCAGACAGAATGTTTTCTGCAGCATGATAGCCCAGCACACGAAGCAGTTGCTACTGTGGACACTGCAGCACAGATTATAAAACAATAAAGCCACAAAAAGAGGCCAAATAAAATAAAAAGTGTAGGACAGGGACATGAAAAAGATACACAAAGTGTTTCATTGTTCCTTCCAATACATGGTGCACAATACTGCACAGCTTAGAAAAATCAATCACTGGGGGGGGGGGGGATGCATTGTAGCTTTGCAGGATATTCAGCAATGCATCCAAAAATGGCTGAGTGTGCTAGAGTCCTAGAAACAAAAACAGAACAGAGGTGACGTCTTTGCCACAAAGCCACGTCTAGGTTATAAAAAATATATACATTGTTTATTTGCCACCCCTCAACATGAAGGAGATCTGGCCAAGGAAATGAAATTAGGTGTCAACATTGTGTCTAACAAAACAAAATATATTTGGCTCTAAAGTCCTATTTCAGCTTTGGTTCAAAGACATTTAAGGGGTTTTCACACTGTGATTATCTTATACCCCATTTCTGGTTCAGGAAACAAGGTTTTAATGCAATCTGACAATCTCCTCCACTCTTCTAGTAGATTAAAAATTAATCCACTGCTCCTCCACACCTGCATATTGAGACTGGCCTACACTGATGGCTTAATACTAACTTGGATGTGGCTGTCAGAGAAAACTAACATCAGCACTTGTGGAAAGGGATCTTAGCTATGGGCCAACAATGGGTACCCATGGCAATTTATAATTGTTTACATCTGCCAGGGCTCTGCTTCCAGGAATTTCCATTGTCTCTTCTTAGAAACCTGGTGTGGTGATTTGCTTTAATCTGATCTGTCTCGTGGATGATATGTCTGAGATATAACTAGTGGTCAAAAAAGAAAAGATGTTTGGCTGCATAAGGAAAGGGATGAAGAATAATATGGGAAGTATAATGCCTTTATACAAATCCATACTACAGCCTCATCTGAAGTGCTGTGTGCAGTACTAGGATATTGCACAATTGGGGGAGGGGGTTCAGAGAAGGGTGACGAGTGATTAGGTACATGGAAAAATTCTCACAGAAAGAAACGCTGAAACGATAGGGATTGTTTACCTTACAAAGGAAATGAATACGTGGGGACATGATACAAGTATATAAAATAATGAATGGTCTAGAGAAGGAAAATGGGGAGCTACTGTTCTCCCTGCCACACAACAAAGGGGACATCCAATGGAATTCAACAGTGGGAAATTCCAAACTGAAAAAAGGAAATACTTTTCACATGATGCACAATTAGGCTGTGGAACCCACTGCCACAGGATGTTGTTGAGGTTAAGAACATAAGATTCAAAAAGGGAGTGGACATTTATATGGATATCAAGAACATAAAGAGTTATAATGCTTATTGCTAAAAAGGTATATCAAAACTTTGTATTTCAGGTTTTAAGCCAATCTCTGTCAGAGATCAGGATGAGACCTAAAATGGGGGGACAGATTACTCCACCTCTGCCTACTGTCGGGTTCTTACATCTTCCTCTGTCGTTGGCCACCGCTGGAGACAGGCCTAAATTAGGTCTATACCTATGTTCCTATGTATCTAACAGCAGCAAAACCTCTGTATTTGGATGCTCTTTGGGCAGGCCAGGGCCCTGACCCTGCTCTCCTCAGAGTGAAAGACAAAACTTCCATTGATTTCAACAAGATCAGGCCCTGTGTCAACATCCCTCTTCCTCAGCTGAAGCCTGGAAAGCTCAAGTTTCAGCCTATTTATTACATAAGAACATAAGGCGGCCATACTGGATCAGACCAAAGGTCCATCAAGCCCAGTATCCTGTCCTCTGACAGTGGCCAATGGCAGGTGCCCCAATGGGAATGAACAGACAGGTTATCATCAAGTGATCCATGCCCTGTTATCCAATCCCAGCTTCTGGCAAACAGAGGCTAGGGACACTATTCCTGCCCATCCTGGCTAATAGTCATTGATGGACATATCTTCCATGAATCTATCTAGCTCCCTTTTGAACCCCATCATAATACTGGCCTTCACAACACCCTCTGGCAAGGAGTTCCAGAGGTTGATAGTGCATTGCGTGAAAAAATATTTTCTTGTGTTTGTTTTAAACCTGCTACCTATTAATTTCATTTGGTGGCCCCTTGTTCTTGTATTATGAGAAGGAGTAAATAACACTTCCTTATGTACTTTCTCTATACCACTTATGATTTTATAGACCTCTATCATATCCCCCCCCTTAGTCGCCTCTTTTCCAAGCTGAAAAGTCTGTCTTATTAATCTCTCCTCATACAGAAGCCGTTCTATACCCCTAATCATTTTTGTTGCCCTTTTCTGAACCTTTTCTAATTCCAATATATCTTTTTTGAGATGGGGTGATCACATCTGCACGCGTAGTCAAGGTGTGGGGAAACCATGGGTTTATATGATATTTTCGGTCTTAGTATCTATCCCTTTCTTGATGGTTCCCAACATTCTGTTCGCTTTTTTGACTGCCGTGGCACACTGAGTGGATGATTTCAGAGACCTATCCACAATGACTCCAAGATCTCTTTCTTGAGTGGTAACAGCTAATTTAGACCCCATCATTGTATATGTATAGTTAGGATTATGGTTTCCAATGTGCATTACTTTGCATTTATCAACATTAAATTTCATCTGCCATTTTGTTGCCCAGTCACCCAGTTTTGTGAGATCCTTTTGTAGCTCTTCGCAGTCTGCCTGGGACTTAACTATCTTGAGTAGTTTTGTATCATCTGCAAATTGTGCCACCTCACTGTTTACCCTTTTTCCAGATCGTTTATGAATATGTTAAATAGGACTGGGCCCAGTACAGATCCCAGAGGGACACCACTATTTACCTTTCTCCATTCTGAAAACTGACCAGTTATTCCTACCCTTTGTTTCCTATCTTTTAACCAGTTACCAATCCATGAGAGAACCTTCCCTCTTATCCCACGACTGCTTATTTTGCTTAAGAGCCTTTGATGCGGGATCTTGTCAAAGACTTTCTGAAAATCTAAATACACTATATCCACGGGATCTCCTTTGTCTGCATGCTTGTTGACCTCTTCAAAGAATTCTAGTAGATTGGTGAGGCATGATTTCCCTTTACAAAAAACATGTTGACTATTTCCCAACAAATTATGTTCATCTATGTGTCTGACAATTTTGTTCTTTACGATAGTTTCAACCAATTTG
Organism: Terrapene triunguis; assembly: GCF_002925995.2. Taxonomy (NCBI): domain Eukaryota; kingdom Metazoa; phylum Chordata; order Testudines; family Emydidae; genus Terrapene; species Terrapene triunguis. The sequence goes on along the minus strand of NW_020664613.1, from coordinate 5,235,822 downwards.
CCTGGTACTGAAGTGAGGCTTACTGGCCTGTAGTTGCCAGGGTCACAACTCTGGAGCCCTTTTTAAAAAGTGGCGTCACATTAGCTATCCTCCAGTCATTTGGTACAGAAGCTGATTTAAATGATAGGCCACAGATGACAGTTAGTAGTCCTGCAATTTCACATTTGAGTTCCTTCAGAACTCTTGGGTGAATACCATCAGATCCTGGAGACTTATTACTGTTTAGTTTATCAATTTGTTCCAAAACCACCTCTAATGACCCCTCAATTTGGGACAGTTCCTCAGATCTATCATCCAAAAAAATGGCTCAGGTTTGGAAATCTCGCTCACATCCTCAACAGTGAAGACCAATGCAAAGAATTCATTTAGTTTCTCTGCAATGGCCTTATCATCTTTGAGTGCTCCTTTAGCTTCTCGATCATCTAGTGGCCCCACTGGTTGTTTAGCAGGCTTTCTGCTTCTGATGTATTTAAAAAAAATTTTTGCTATTACTTTTGGAGTCTTTGGCTAGCTGTTCTTCAAATTCTTTTTTGGTCTTTCTAATTATAGAACTATTGTGATGTCACCACCCCATTCCAGTCCTCCAAAGAGACCTGCAACCAAGAGAGGGGTCAGGACTTGATCTTTCTAAGGTTTAACAAAAAGAAACTCACCGCCAAAGCATGTAGCATTTACAAAAAACCATGAAGCTGTTCCTTTAAATTCTAAAGGGCCCAAAGGGTTTTGATTTGCTTTGTATTTCAGCTTTAACACAGGCAGTAAGATACCATCCCTATCGTCGTGCTGATGTACATTGTTAGCAGGTTTTGCATTTGTTTGATTTTTTGGTGGGAGGGAAAGAACTGTGTGTGAAATTCTCATTGGTTTAAAAAAACTCCAACACAGCACCTGCTTCAATAAAGAGAAACTTCCTGAATGAATTCAGCTGGCAATAAAGACACATCAGACACATACCTTAATGCTTCAAGAAACAATTTGGGCCAGATCAATAACTTCTATTTCCAAATCTGATCTGATCCAGTATGTGTTACACCTAATTGCTCAACACAAATTCACACATTAGTAGGAGCTAGGTAACGTCTCTACGTGTTTACCAAGTCCAGTAGCAGTGCTGTATTTGATCACTGGTGTGATGGCGCTCCCTTCATCGGTGGTACAGGTTACTTGAAAGAAAAAGGCTGAATAAAAAAGGCAAAATACAGAGTTACGAATCTCAAATGGGACTATCAAAATGCTTTGGCCCTGATCCTCCAACAAGATCTGCTAATGTGCACTGCTGCATTCAGCCATAATCAGAATGGGACTCCCCACAGGCACAACAGTCAACACTAGTGGATCCTAATATAATACTGAAGCCTGATTATCCACTAATATTCAGATATTAAACTGTATATTACAGTGGTATTGTTAGTAGTTATTGTTATATTCCCCTATAATCCCCCATTATCGCATGCTCATAACTTTCCAAATGTGACAGTCAATTTTTAAAGAAACTTCGAGAAAAACCCTCAGCCCTGTTTATTATAATGGGAAGATACAAAACCCCCAAACAAACCCTTCCCATCGTTAAATAAATAAACGTTTTGAATAGGGGTTATAGCAAAAAAGGTTGAAGTTTGAAAGCTGAAATCTAGCTGAGCCATAATTTCCTCGAGGGCTAGTGATTTTGCTTGGTTTGAGGAATTGTTTGATTACATTAGGAGCATTTGAAAATGGCAGTGGTCTTTATCAAGTCACAAGGTGAGATGAACTGTGCCCACATGCGCAGCTAGCAAGCAAATACATTAGAGAAGGTCATACTAAAACTTGTCAAAAGACAGCTGGACAAAGTTTTGTCCAGCTGCTGCCATACTTTCTGCACACATTGCCCAGCACAGTAGTCCCCTGCCCCACCAAATTGTGTTATTGGGAATGATTTCTGTAGCTTAAGCATCGATTTAGATTGGCGGTGACTATACTTCCTTGGAAAGCACTTTGAGCATCATCACAATATAAAGCATCTTAATCAGGAAGATTTTCTCAGGCCTATGGCACTTTATCAAAAGCAGCATAGTTCCAGTAGAATCCATGCAGCCAACGAAAGGAGCAGGTACAGATGCAATGTGGATGTGACGACCACCAATGGTATAAGGGCTCTCTTCCCTGTGGATCCCAAATATCCGCAAGGCTGGGAGGATATGCCTTCTACCCGCTTCCGTGATTCATCCAGGGCTCAGTCCTGCAAGGTGTTGAGCACGCTAGCCCAATCCAGCAAAATCCATAAGCATGTGGTTAACTCTAAGCATGTGAACAGTCCCATTGACTTCAGCAAGACTACTGATGTGCTTAATGTTAAGCATGTGTCGGATTGGACTAATGTGCTCAGCACCTTACAGAATCGAGCCCTGAAAGGGTCATGGTGGGGGTAGAGAGCACATCATATCTTTGTCCACTCCTCCTTTTGAGAGGAAGATCTGTAGTAAACTCCAGGAGGGCAGCCTCACAGTGTTTCCTGGCCATCTACACCCATCCCATGGAATTGGAAGAATTTATTCCAGAAACATAATCAATTCCCCTCACCCGCCCCTGTACCTCAAATAACCACTGTTCCTATAAATCACAGTAGGTACTAAAATGGTTTTGATGGAAAACTGCATTCAATCATCAGGATAAAGAGTACCTTACTAAGCATACACCATCAGCTTTTCAAGGAAACTAGAAGTCTAAAGAGACATTCCACTGATGAGCATTGGCTGGCCAACTTTGTAAAATTTAACATGTAATAAAACTAGATAAACACAGTCCTTAAGCTATAGAAATGGGAAACTGAAACTGACTTTTGTCAGATGTCCTTGGTAAATACAGCATGGTGTCAAAGCCACTATAGACACGCTGGGCTCCCTCAGTTAACACATACTCCTTCAGCTGTCCGTTCAGTAGGAAAGTGTGACTCCAGTCTAGGTAGATCATGGATAAATTGCTGACAACAGAAAATGGAGCTTTGTACTGAGGTACTGGGGGGGAAAAAAAAGGAAACAGCTCATTTATAAATTGTAGGCATCTCACTGGGTTGCACAAAATAAATGCATCAAATAAGTAGTGTAACAGGCTTTCTCACATACATACCCCCGTATGGAAAAAAAACAAGGAGACTGCACTTGCATTATCACACTGAAATATATTGTATCTACATCCTAAGTGAAACCCACAAGGAAAATTAGTAAAATTCAAGCGTAAGCTCCTTGGAGCAGGGAGTGTCTTTTACTATGTGTCTGTTCAATGCCTCGTATAATGGGCTAGATTCGGGGGTACAGGCACCATTGTAATACATAATAATAATAATTAATAATAAAATGGCTTCCAAAAATTAAGGATCAAGACATAAAAAATTCAACACAAGGAATGAGTTATATTCTATCAGCTGCACTGGTAAAACTCTACTGGAGTTAATAGGATTACACCGTGTAACAGGCCAAGACCATGTTCTGTTAAATAACAAGACTGGCACCAGAGCTTAAAGTGGTATGAAAAAAATGTGTTGCAGGGTGGGAGGGAGTGGGATGGCCTGTCATCTTCTACAGAAATGAAAACACCGGCTGTGCCCTGGCTCCCCCCCCCCCCAATATAATTTTTGCTCCCAGTGTTTCACCTCTGCTCCTCCTGGGGCACATCATCCTTTCCCCCAGACAGAGTGGGGAGGAGCTGCTGCTGGGCTCTTTCTGCTCCTACCTCTTTCCTCCACAGAGAGGAGGGTGAGAGAGCTCTGCCTGGGTCTGCAACTGCTCTGATTGGCTGCTTACACCCTAGGGAGGCAGGCAAGCAGGGGTGGCAGGTTTGTATAATTTTTGGTGGTGACCAGAACCGGTCCAAGTCCCCCCCCATGAGGGGGTTTGGGGTGTGGGAGGGGGCTCAGGGCTAGGGCAGAGGGTTGGGGTGTGGGGGTGAAGGCTGGGGATGTGGGGTTCATGGTGCAAGAGGGGGCTCGGGACAGAGGGCTCTGGCTGGGGGTGCAGGCTCTGGGGTGGGGGCTGGGGATGAGGAGTTTGGGGTGCAGGTAGGCTGCCCCTGGGGCTGGGGCCAGAGAGGAGGACTCCACAGTCCTCTCCCCGCCGGCAGCAGCGAACTCTGTGATAGGTGCTTCCCTTCCCCTACCGCCCCCCACCCTGGCAACACACTTTCCCTGCATGACTGTCACTGCATGTGCTCCTAGGGCCCCTCTCAGGTCCAGGAAGCCCCCTCACTTCCCCTGAGGTGGGTTCTGGGTGGGGCTGCCATCACGTATGCCCCTCCTCCCGGCCGGCGAGGGAGCGCAGCGCGGAGTGGCAGGGCAACCGCCTGCCGCCCAGGGTGCAGGCAGGGACGCTCCGGGGGGGGGGGCAGGCAGGGCTGGGGGAGAGACCCGGGCCAGAACATTGGTGGAGCTGGGCCCCCAGGCCCTGAATATTGCTGGAGCGTGCGCACCATGGGCCCATATAACTCGCCGCCCATGCAGGCAAGTATCCAATCCTAAGGGGTTTTCACCCCAGGCAGGACTGAAATGAGCACCCTTCAGCGACCTGGCTGGAGCTATTGAAATTTTATTTGTTGGATCTAGGACGCCTTTCAGCCAGGTGTACTTTAAGCACTGACTGGCACACAAGGTTCCTATCCATGGAGACACCACTGGTTAGTGTCTCCTGGATGGTAATATAATTGTCTCCTGTTTTGTTGCATTTTTCCTCTCATTTAACAGGTAAAGTATCTTTATTACTATTAACTATAATTGGAGGCTATTTTTCATATCAAATCAATATTTATTGCAACTAAGCCCAAAGCACTAGCTGAAGTTAATATATTTGTTCTCCAAACCAAACTGCTTTGAGAGTGAATTATGTCCTTTTGGCATCCATTCATTTTTAAAGCTTTTTCTTGAACCATTAGTTTATTTTCAGAGATAGTTAAAAAGCCTTACAAACAGCAATTCAAGTACAATAATTCACTGCCCTGACTAATCAATCAGTAGTGCAGTACATTAGTATATCATCAAGTCCCGGTTCCCAAATATTGTCTTCGATGAAAGCAACTTCACATACGTAATGCAGACATGTTAATTTGTTATGCTTTTGGCACTGTACTTACAACAAAGAATGCCAATAAACCATTGCCTCCTTTTTTAATGAAATGTTTTAGGTCTTCCTAATGAAGGAGACACAATGAACCACAGTGAATGCAAAGATTTTAGTGGCTTGGAGAGGTTGATGTGGAATTCATCAATATTGTAATTAACTTACTAATGCATAGCACTGCTCTCTACTAGATCAAATCAGTACTGTTCAGTTGAGTATCATAGGCTCTGTACTGCTGAGAGCTAAGGGAGATTCTCCTTTAGCTCAAGTGGCAGAAACCTATGCTTCTGGAGGAAGAGAATGTAAATTCAATCTCCAGTGTCACAGTGGAGTTCAGAATGGCTGTAGTGTGCAGCATAAGGACAACTGTGAAGTTCCTTGAACTTTATTGCAACACATTAGTGGGATTGTATAGAAATTTCATGATTTATTGGATTAGGTTTTAATAATTTACCTACTGAGTTACTATTGATGTAAACAGGATTTTAAGTTTTTGAGCCAGAGTATGCCAAGGAAATTTACTCTGCCAGGATACAGCGTACAGATTGCCAAGGCAAAATACTCATCGTATTCCTTATGTGAATATTCTGGATATGATCCTATACTTACAAAAAAGCAAACAAACCACCAACCCAAAACCCCAAACAACACCCTCCCTCCCATTTTTAGGAAGATGTTAAACTACTACAAATTCAGCGTAGATTAACCTAGACTGTAAGCACAATGCCTATGTATTAAATTGCTACGTAAACCTCCAAGAATGCCTAAAGCACTGTATATGAATGCTTAATAATAAGGAATTCTTCACGTCATTTTTAAAGATGCTAGACCTCATGAATGGCTCAATTCTAAAAGCACTACTGCAGGCAAAATCCTGGAACTTCAGTGGAAGTTTTGCCTGCACAAAGCCTGCAGGATCAGCCCCCCCAAAACCCACACAGCCCTCTTCTAAAATTTCTGCCCCCGCTTTATTTTGTTTGCTCCAATCATTATTACACCCTGCCTACCACTTTACTGGGCATATTTCTTTTTATTAAACTGTTGCCTTGTTAGGATGCATTAATGAAAAATATGACATACTTAATACTTCCCACTGAACAGAATTCATAATGGAAGGACAAGGAGCTTAAACTAAGAAAAGAAAAAGTTAGGCTAGATGCCAGGAAAGCTGGTCTGACCAGTAAGAGCAATCAAACAGTGGATTAGACTTCCCAGAAGTGGGTGGCTGAGACATAATTACTGGGGATGTTAAGAACAGTTTTGGAAGGATGCTAGTGGGAATGATGTAGTTAGTTCCGTGAAATGGATGGGAACAGACTAAATGATCCACATGTTTTTTCCTGGAGCTATACAGTTCCACAGATTAGAAAGATGGGTATTTCAGACTCATGAATTGCTCTGTGTGGTCACTGTATACTCACACTCCTTCTTGGTAGTAAAGCTGGTCCATTCGGAAGCACTGCTGCCTACAGAATTGTAAGACACCACTCTCATGTTGTAGACTGTGTAAGGCTGAAGATCACTCACACTGGAATTCTGATCTTTACCTGTATACTTCACTTCAATTGGTCCAGGGTTACAGGTCTTTGCCTGTATTTGTAAATGTGGAGGGCAAGCAGTATACATGTGGAGTTCATAGCTAGAGAAAAAGATTGACATTTTGATGAAAGTCTTATAAGAGGAACAAACAAACGATCGGTGAGCACTGTTTCACTCTGGCTGCTAGATATCTGGTTACTAGTTAATAGGATGGACGTCAGCTTCATCGCTTTTGGGCACTCTAAATCCCATTCAATCTCTAATGGTTTGGTCCTGATTTTAGGGTGATGACCTCTAATCCCATGCCCACAAACAATTATGCTTGTAGTTCGACACCTACAATATTGTGCCTACAACGAAACTGTGGATGTACTCACATCTAACTGCTTGCGCCTACAAATTAAGTAGTTAAATCTAGCTACCTATCTTTAGTATTTATAAGATATCTATATTTGTGATGCCAGTTACTCTCTCAATTTATTGCTGGTGCAAAACAGCAAGTGCAACTATTTGTTGTTGCACAATTGCACTTGCCTTATTAAGATCCTGGTGAAAATCAGGCCGAGACATTAATCCCTGCTATGCCTTAGCAGGGCTGCATTTCAAGTCCATTCTGGGAGAATATAAACGTGCAATGTCATTACTTAAAAACTTTCTGTCACACACATACCATGCAGCTGCCATCTTGGGTTTGGATTCATGGCATGCTGAAGATGAGGGAATATGCTGTCCCTCTCTGAGCGGGAACAGGTGACCGTTTTAGGAGCATGTTGCTAGTTCCAGTAACTGCTTAAAAACTGAACTTCAGTACAGTACACAACATTGTCCTGAAAACTGGACATTTTGTGGAAGGACTCAACAGGACAGCCCATAGGTGAATCCATACCTAGGCACAGGTAGGGTGACCAGATGTCCCAATTTTTGGGTCTTTTTCTTATATAGGCTCCTATTACCCCCCGTCCCGATTTTTCACACTTGCTGTCTGGTCACCCTAGGCACAGGGGATTTGAGGAAGTGGGTGTTGGTGCAAGAGCCACATGAACAGCTTTACATTTAATTTTGGTCTAAGTAGGTTTCCCGCTGGCAGAATGGCAGCAGTTTTTTGCTTCTCGTTAATTCATATTTCATTGATGGTTAAAGATGATTTTTCACTGGTTCTGTTGGTTAAGCTTGCTGCAGGGCACTTGGGGAGTGGGGCAATACAGGATATTGTACATGAACCTGCCATTTCTATCCAAAATACACAATAGAATCATCCGGTTTCTGGTGTGAGTACACTCATGATGCTGTAAAATACAGATTAATTTAGAATAGTACAATTCACTTAGTCTGAGGCTACCAATGAAAACCACTCAGAAGCATCAAGTGCTGCTGCCTGCTTAGGGCTTGATCCTCTACTCGGTGAACTCAGTGGAAAAACTCCTAATGACTCAAATGGGATAGGAACGGGCCCTTATTGAGTGGGCTTGCTGCATGGAAAAATGTACACTCGCTATCCATAGACTGCACTGGCAACTGATTGGCTTCAAGGTGCAAATGAAGGTGTTGACTTTGATTTATAAAACATTCTGTGCTTTGGTCCTGTCTAGTCCAGAGAGCACTGCTTTTTCTCCTCCCCTCCACCCTGCCTCACAACAGTTGATTTCTATGGCTTTTGCTAAAAGTCTCTCTATGCGAGTGGCAGAGATAGGAAGTTTTCCATTGAGGACCCTAACTCCGGAATTCACTTCCCTTATTGCTCCAGCAAAATCCAAGTTTATTAACATTTAGGACACACTGCAAGGTTCCTCTACCTGTACAATGTTTTGCTTGAGAGAAGATGCCCAAGGAGGGCAAGCACCCGTTGGGAGGATTTCTTCTGCGTGGAATGTACACCAATTTGGAGATCATCATCATAATTTACAAATATATAAAAGAATACTAAAAACAGGGCATGAGATTATCTAAAATGACTAGAGGACTTAGCCACACAACTCCCAATGATCTAAATGGAAATTGTGTGTCTAAATCTCTTAGCTGGCTTTGAAAATCTAAATCAGATTGTGAATCTTACCTTTCCACAATGCCATTCGGTGACCGAGGTTCATTCCACTGGAAAAAAGCTGTTCTTGAGGTTATGGTATGTATATGTGGAGGGGGCTGTTGAGAGGGTGGTGCTGGTTGAGTGGTTAGTTGGGCGACTGGTCCTTTGGTGCAACAGTTGAAACATGTGCAGGCCTCTACGCCAACAGAGTAGGTGGTGAAAGGTTTAAGTCCATGTATTGTTTGCTGGGTGGCAGTCCCTTCAGACAACTGTAAAAGGCAAGAGAGAACTTTACACAGCACAGGACACTGTAAATGCTAAGTCGGATTCGTTAAATGTTCTAAGTGGTAGGATCGTTGACTTCGTGTGTCCAGGGAATCTAGATTTGACCTTATCTTTCATTATCTAGTCAGACAGGGTGAAATTCAACCCAGTGCAGTGGGTCTTTACAAGGCCTTCCCCATTGTTTAAGTCCTGTGATGGACTGCACTCGTGAAGCAGCTATGCACAAACGCCTCTACATCCCTACGTGCAGCGTAATAAGGATCACACTGCTGGCCCTGAAAAGTTGGTGGGCATTGTCAAAGGATGACAGGCAGATGACAGAACGAGGAGCAATGGTCTCAAGTTGCAGTGAGGGAGGTCTAGGTTGGATATTAGGAAACACTATTTCACTAGGAGGGTGGTGAAGCACTGGAATGGGTTACCTAGGGAGGTGGTGGAATCTCTATCCTTAGAGGTTTTTAAGGCCCGGCTTGACAAAGCCCTGGCTGGGATGATTTAGTTGGGGTTGGTCCGGCTTTGAGCAGGGGGCTGGAATAGATGACCTCCTGAGGTCTCTTCCAATTCTAATCTTCTGTGATTCTATGAATGTCCAGGAGATCTTTGCATACACAGAGTCAGTGACCCTAATATCCTGCACAAGTGGCACAGAAGGGACATGTCCTCTATTTCAGCCCACAGGAAACCCTCTCAGCAAAACTGAATCCATCAACCTTTAAAGAGAAACGGAATTAAATAGCACAAAGGAATGTGTGTGGATAGGAACTGTGTGGAAAGTAATGGCAGCAAATCACGAAGGAAAAAGCAAACCATGCTGCTTCCTGGAGCTGCTATTTCTCCAATTCGCTGCGGTCATTTGTGGGTCTGGTTTCCAGCTCCAAAGAAATCAAACAGCATGTAGAAAAAAGCCATTTCAAACACAGTAACCACCTGCTGGGTGATGAAGCAAGGCAAATGGCACAGGCCACAGAGTCCCAGGGTGGACAGCAAGGAAACAGAGCATCAAGACGAGACTGAAAGCACACAGAGTCAGAGTTTGCTAATGCCTTCAACTCAGTGATGGAGAAGCAAGGCACCCCTGCAGGCACAGCAGCCACACGGCAGGTCTGAGGGGATGAGAAGAGAAAGACAAGAACATGCAGGCTGAAGTAGATATGGACCCAGCTGATCATCGTAAGAGGGATAAGGACAGGCCATGCAATCAGCAAACAGCAGATGGCTCACGCTCACAGACAGGAATGATGAGCAAGGAAGACGGTGTTCCCAGCCACTTCTGTGCCAGATTAGACTGGGGTAGTTGGCGAATGGGCACATACTACTATAAAAGGTGAACAGAGTTAAGCCTTGACAGATGGTGACATAGACACAAAGGCATGAAGGAAGTTGAGCACAAGAAATGGGGTGTGTGAAGCATGGAGGTTCCCATTTGCCACTGAATTGCACAGCACTTGAGAGCTGATAATATCAGCCTTACTTTACTCAGACTTGTGTGGCATTTTGTCTTGGTTTGTGCAGTATGGCTCCGGGTACTCTTCACAACCTTCTACCCTGGCCCAAGGTCTGTGGTCACTCCTCTTTTTTGTTTTCAGGTCCAGCTAAACAATGCAGATTTCCTGACTTAGCGAAGTTACCTGGTTGTCTGGCTATTGGTTGGATGTTGGTTGTAACAGGCCTCAGAGAAGAAACAGAGATGCTCCACAAACTCACTGAAACCTGCAGTGATCCCCTCGTCTGATGAGTCTCTCTTTGTGTATGGGGGAATGGGCATTAGATTGCAAAGTGAAAATCTACTCTTCCCCTTAGTCCAAGGGCCTTTGCATGCTAAGGAACAAGAAGACCCCATGGAGCACAGCTCTGAAGCACACAGGAGAGGGAAGAGGTCCAGAACCCTCCATGGGCTCCTCTGGTCCTGTCCACCACCCAGCTTGAGCCTCAGAACCACCCAGAGCCCACCATGTTTGGGCCTTCCATGGCCAGAGGGTGGGGCTGGATCTGCCATTTACATTGTCCTTTTCAATTATTTCCATGCCACACTTGGCTCCTTACATCTCCTTTAGAGCCAGGCCCCCCTGTTTAGCAGATTGCCTGTCTGGTCCCACATACACGGACTCCAAACTCTCTAGCTGTTGCCTAAACAGTTGACTTACTGAGATTAAACTTCAGACCCAACCTGGGTATAGCAAAGAACTGAGACACTATGGATGGTGTTACCAGCTCAGACCAAAAGAAAGAAACGACTCATGTCAGATGGTCATTGGATGTTTTCAGCTCCTCAAGGCCCTAGGCCTTCTAGTGCTTTTTATACTTTTTAAGCAAAGGAACATGGAATTTTTAAAACCTAAAAGCTATTACTTTAAACAACATCATTACACTCCCAAAACTGCTTAAATAAGAACAATGATGACAATTAACCACTGGGTGCATGATTTCCCCCCGCAATGATATTTCTATTTTCTATGTGGAATCTAACAGACCACAAAAGACACTACACAGCACTTAATCTTTGTGGGGGGGCTATGCAGAGGGGAAGTTACCGTAGGGCTGAAAGGAGCAGATGAAGAAGAGAATCCTTAGACACCCTATATGCTGTACCTTTTCCAGAAGCCCCTGGAACTGGGATGGGGATGGTCACGGAAGGGGCTCCTATTGCATGCTAGAGACATGACATATGCACACCTTTGTCACATGTTAATTGTGAGACACACTGAAAGCCTCTTGCTGTCTTTCTACCAGTTCTTGTAACATTCTGTTGTAGGACTTACTGAGCTACTGGGGGATTGAAACATTCTTAAATGCTATAAAATAACAATGTAGAGTTTATCAGTGCTTTCAGATGCATTTACAGTGGTCGTTATTATAAACTTTTCAGTTTTGCATTGGATAACCAGATAACATTACCGCACTGTTTGCAATATTCCTTGGTGTTTCCAGTATTTTGTATGCTACTACACAATATTATCCCTGTGCCAACTGGAAAGCGTTTCAGGGCAACCACCCTGGCCTTAAAATCCATAAATCAAAACACAGTAATGTCCAAAGGGAGCAGCTGTTTGGTCACCAGCTGTAATTTCTGTCTGATCTTTTTGGGCAAACAGATTTTTGGAAAGTTTGTATTTCAATGTAATCAATAGCATCCTAGGAACATTGCATTGGATCCCCCTGCATTTTCTCACTATATAACACAATGATAAAGGCTCTGGCGTCAAGGTTAATTCTTTTAGAAGCACAACATTTAGCTAAGTGGAGACGTCAGTCCTTCTTCGGCCAGAAGAGAGCACTGCTAAGTAGAAAAAAAAAAAAAAAAAAAAGAAGCTAACAGACTTAAAATCCTAAAAAAATGTCCAGAGTTCAACTGGAAATACAAATAGAATAGCTTGATAAACACTCACCACCACATCGGTCCCTCTGGTGCTATTCGAGAACAGCCTGTAGAGACTAACTATCCCGTTTGGCTTAAGAGGGGGGCTGATGTTTACCACAGCTAATGTGGAAGCCACAGTGTAGAACATGGGTGCGTGGAGGCCTTCAGGAGGGGCCGGGCCTGTTCTACAGCGTGCCCAGCTGCTAGGAGTCCGGCCCGCGGAGTTTACTGACCAGACCTTGAAAACACAAAACAAAGAGGAATTTGTGAAGGGTTTGAGCCTGCAAGATGCTGAGCACTCCTGGGAGGTGCTGAGTTGCTGGGGCTAATACAGCTTTACTGGTGGCAAGATGAAACTGCACTGTAACTTAAGACAATGTTGTGACATTTCTCTAGTCCGTCCATCTGGTTCAAATCAATTCTTTTTAAAGAGGGGAATAAAACATTTTTAAGAACAGAAGAATGGCCACACTGGGTCAGACCAAAGGTCCATCTAGCCTAATATCCTGTCTTCCGACAGTGGCCAATGCCAGGTGCCCCAGAGGGAATGAACAGAACAAGTAATCACCAAGTCATCCATCCCTTGTCACCCATTCCCAGCTTTTCACCATTATGATTAAGGGGGGCAAGTATATTTTCATGAGGTTCCTGCAAGGCTGATTTAAGAACAGACACTTTTGTTTGCCATGTAATACTGTACACAGAGGAGGCTCTAGAAAACTTATCTATCTTACCTAAGATAAGGTAAGAAAGGGCAGCATTCCCTTCACTATTGCAAATTCCAAGGGCAAACTGCAAATACTGACCTAGCCCCAATCCTGCTATTGTATCCCTGCGGGTTATGCCTTTTTGCCTGTGACTAGGTCCAATTAAGTCAATGTGGCTCTGCATGGGATTTAAGTTCCCCTTGCACTGATCCAACTACTGGAGAAGACCTTAGTGACTGAAGGCAATTGACAAGTTTTTAAGGGACCCCACTCTATTAAATATATTAATATAATTAATCATTTGGCAAAACTGTCAGTAATCCAAAAAATAATATAAAGAAAACACATTGAAAAGCATGGGTAAGTCAGCACCTCTAAATTTATTCATTTATTTTTGCAATAACATTTGCTTTATTATACTAGCACAAAGAGAGTGGTTTCAGTTCCAAGGTTTCAAAATACAGCAGCTTGAATTAGGCCTGATTAAAAACTGCACGTCTCTATGAACTATGCCTACTGATTTTGTCAGCTTCCCAAAACCAGAGTGATCTGCAGACTACATAAAACTCAGCACTTATTAAACACAGTCTCCAACAAATCTGCATGAAAATTAAATTTTGCTTTCATCAAGGAGTGCATAAACATATGGAAGGATGTATAATCTTATTTATCAAAAACCATTTGTATAATTAAACACGAATATCATAAAAGGTTGCCTTAGGTCATCATTTGCATGAGTAAGTAATTTGTAGAATGTCAGGTACAATAGACAGAATAGATGGATGTGTGAGTGTATAGGGTTAAATTAGGCTCAATAATAGCCAACCACATAGTGATCAATCAGAATGATAGATCTAAATGGCAATACAAGAGGACTGTCTGAGTGATTTTTAGTATAAGTATTCCTTAGTAAGCTTTCATGTTGAGCAGTTCTAACTACAGTAAAACACGTTCTCACGTAATCTCTGGACAGGTTTTTTTTTTTTTAAAGTTCTCATCTTGCTTTTTTAAAAACAGACCCTGGAGAACTTTTAGTTTTCTGAATTTACAACACCCCTACGTTCAGGGAGCTTACATTTTAAAAGGGGTCAGGTGCAGGAGAGAACCAAAAACATACAAGGGCCTTAAGTGTTGTGATTCAAAAACTGTAGATGTCAACTAAAGTTAAAGAATCAAAGTTACTTTCTCATACTCTTGCTAGCACATAACACTCCTAAAGCAAACTCGACTACAAATCCTATACCAAAAAGTTTGCACAGCATATTTTTCTTTCAGTGATCTCTGCAGAGAAGTTTTCATAAAGTCAAACTCTTTTCAGTCTACTCCAATAGGTCAAACACTAGCTCGGTTAAGTCCTTGCTGCTACAAAGATTTGACAATAGTTGCTCATTTTAAGGAGTATTTTTCTTCATGGATGGCAAGTTCTTAGGCAGGGTGAAGTTCCAAGAGATCCACCTGTATTGACTCAATACCAACCTTGGGGTGAAATGCTCCAGAGTTTTATTCTGAACTATGGGAACATGCCTGTGAGGCCTTAATGAGCAAATCATTTAACTTCTCTTGGCCTCAATTTAGCCATCTATAAAAGGGTAAATGGACATAAAAATACATTCCTTAAGGGAGTGTTGTGATAATTAGTGATAGCAAGCACTTTGAGATTCTGAGATATAAGTATTAATTACAGACATAAATGCTAATATTTAGACACCTGCCTGAGTGTATATGCAAATCAGAAAGTTATACATCCAACTGCTAGCATTTGCACCTGCAGTCAATTGCACCCATTAAAAATTGAAGGCTGTGTCATGATCCCTTCAAAAATGCATCACACGGCATTCATGAACCATTACAGCTTGTTGCACTGATTAATATAATGCTATGTGGTATGCTTTTGTACACAAACAAAGTAGAAGAAAGTCTTTTGAAGTTGCACTGCATCATTCTGAGGTGTGATGCAGTTAAAATAAGGGGCATGCAATAATATTCATAAAAGACTCTGCAGACAGAAGCATCACCTGCTATATATATTGTATAAAGCCATAAAAAATAAGCTAGCCAAGAGCAGAACAAGGGTAAGAGTGTGGGGGAAGTGATCATGACACTAGACTACCAATGTAAGTGGAGACTTCGGGGACTATGTATGTGTATGGAGAGAAGGAAACCATCAAAATAAGGTACTTGTTACTTTAACTCTTTTAATATATTGCTTCAATAATCAGTAAGTCTTACATCATAGTGCGTGGACTCAGAACCCTGCCAAAATCTGTACAGCCATTAGTGGGTGCAATGTCTCAAGAAAGCCACGAAGGGGCTCCAAAAGCATCTACAGCAGGAGTATTTCAGACCTCTTCATCAATTTGCTGGCCATCTGCCCAGACAGCACTTTGAAGTAGGGTCAGAGAGAAAGAAGCTCTCTGGAGGCAATATATTCAGAGAACTAGAGAATTCCAGTCACAGGTAAGCAAATTTGTTTTCTTCTTCATAAATGGGCCTCCATAAACCCCTATTCTTGGAGACTGGTGAGCGGCCATCACCCAGAACGGTCATATGGCAGCTTCCAAGTCTGACAGCACAGCCGAGAACTGGCAAAACCTGGGTTACACGTGACTGTCCTACAGACCTTAATCATAAGGAGTGGCAGAAACATGCTGCAAAAGCTGCCTCAGCTCTAGCACAATAAGCCTGCCTTGGATAAAATCTCACCTGCAATAATGTCCGTGGATTCTCCCCAGCACACCCACTTTCCCAAATTCAAGGTAGGGTGACCAGACAGGGGGTGGGGGGTAATAGGTGCCTATATAAGACAAAGCCCCAAATATCAGGACTGTCCCTATAAAATCAGGACATCTGGTCACCCTAATTCAAGGCCAGTTCCTCAGCAAAACTGAGTACCGACAACTCCCACGGAAGGCAATTAAATCTGTTTGGCTTTCAGACATGGATGAAGATCACAGAATCATAGACAATGGGGATGGAAAAAGCTTGTTAGGTCATTGAGCTCATCTCCCTACCCATGCAGGAATGGTCCCTGCAATACTTTAAAAACTCAGGTCTTTACAAAGGAGCTAAAGTTTTGAGCAAGAAAATGGATTTCTTTGCAGCAACATAAAATAATATGTAAAGTTATTCAATCTGTACAGGAAATCCTAAAGGGAATTAAAGGGAAGGGCTGGACATAACTATGCCTCAGTGCAGGGAGATTGACTAATGACCTCTTGAGGTCCATTCCAACTCTATGTTTCCATGATTCTATGACATAGGCCAATAGCCGTCATAGCTGAGGTGAACCACCAGAAGAAGGAAAGCACCTCACCAGCGGGCAAGCAAAATGACTTCTCAGCAAATGAATAATGAAAGGGCTACAGAAGCTGCCAAAATAACACTAAAAAAAGAGTGACTCACACCTAACATATCCTAGGGGAGAGGCAGCTCTGAGTTAAGAGAGTGGACCAGGGGTCTCAAATACGCAGCCCGCGGGGTTATTTCTTGCGGCCCGCCAAGCTCCCCACGCCCCCCTCCGTCCGCCCTGGAGTTATTTCCTGCAGCCGCCAAGCTCCCCTCCCCCCCACTCCCTCTCCCCTGAGTGCACCGCGTCCTTGCTCCTCTGCCTACCTCCAGGCGCTTCCCGCCGCCAAACAGCTGTTTGGTGGTGCTTAGCGCTTTCCAGGAGGGAGGAGGAAGGAGCGGGGAGCCACACGCTCGGGGGAGGAGGCGGAGAAGAGGCGGGGGAGGAGCGGGGATTTGGGGAAGGGGTTGGAATAGGGGCGGAGAGGGGGCAGAGTTGGGGTGGGGACTTTAGGAAAGGGGTTGGAATGGGGGCAGGGAAGGGGTGGGAAGAGGTGGGGCAGGGGCGGAGCCTCATGGAAGGGGTGGAGTGGGGGTGGGGGCTTTTGTACCTTTATATGAAAAGGTGTCAGTGATGCAACCCTCGGGCCAATGTACTAGTCCTCATGTGGCCCTCGTGGTGATTCGAGTTTGAGATCCCTGGAGTAGACACAGAATCAGAAAAAAGAAACCAGCGCTCTTGACCGCCTGACACTGACCATCTGAAGAAGTGCAGTCCCGGTTAATTTAGTAGCAGTATTGTGAAAAGAGTTATTATGTTCTTCACACACTATATGCCTCCCAAACGATGGTAGATACGTATATTGGACAGATCAGATGGAAGTCCCTTTAAACACTCTGACTCGCAGGAAAGTTCAAAAGAGGGGATTTGCTGTTCATACTGAGGCTAACACAAGTCTGGCAATGGGCTATTAAAGAGGAGACCGCTTCCAGTATTGAAGAGGATTCATCTGATATTGGGGTAGGTGACACAGCATACACTGCCATGAGATTTAGTGTCCTACAGTCATCTATGTGTCTGTGAGAAACAGAAGGCCCGATCAAACCACACCTGTGCATGGATGCACAAGACACAGAAAAGGATGCAAGGAGCCAACCTCTTTACCCCTGCAGATAGGTCAAGCATAATTAGTCTTTGCATACGGTAATAAGCCCAAGGACTCCACACATGTAGCACTGCTGTTGGTGCTAGCCTTTCCAAAAATGACCCTGCAGGACCTCTCTATACATGCCAGCAGAGCTGGACCTTTGCAGGGGGCAGTGCATAGCATTTTTCAAGGATGATGCAGTGGCTATGCTTCCCCTCAGCTCCCTGGACCTCTCAGAGACAGGGTTGCAGAGTTTCAGTGCTCACTTTTCAGTTTCCTGAAATCAGCCTCCAATCTTAAGGTTCCATAAATATCGAATTTTTGCAATGAACAGAGATATTTTTGTTTCAGCAAAAACAGGACTCATATTAAATAAAGGTAATGGGGCTTGTGTGATTAAGTCCCTGCACACCCTATTAGCAAGGTTTAGAAACAAAAGGCTCAATGTTTTGTTTTGGCTGTGCTGTGCACTTGCATTGGAATTTACAAGAGAAGGAACAGGTAGTTTCAAGCCATCTTTGCACTTTCCCTATTCTTGGGCCTGTCTAGCCCCTAGCATAAGTAAGAGCAGTCTCAAGGACACTTTATTTTATACACAGCTGCACAGGCACTCATGAGCCATTCTTACAACTAAGTGGCCAAAGTGCAGCCAAAATAATTTGGGGTTGCTTCTGCAGAGACAACACATGTCAGAGCATAGTGCAAAAAGTCCATCTCTATACAGATCTGATGTGCCCACTCCTGGAATAGTGTATTAATTTCTGGGCAACACCTTACCAGAAAGGCATTGACAAACTTAGAAGAGTTCAGAGAAAAGCAACATAAAACGTTCCTGGTGCTAGCGAGACTGATTTATGAGGAAAGAAAAAATTATTAGGAAAGATGATAGATTAAAAGAGCTAAATAGATAGAGCTTGGTTATGAGACAAGGGGAGCAGCCATAATTGTCTATTAATATTTGTGAAGTGTAAATATCAAAGATACAGAGGGATTATTTAACATGGCACATGGGGGTATAACTAGAATTGAAAAATGAAATTGAGAACAGAAAGATTTAGGGAAAACCTCCTGCCAATGAGATCTATTAGGCCGTAGAAGTACCCTAAGGAAATGGTGAGAACAATTCTGTAAGAACAATTCTGAACTGAGAGGGAGATGGACTTGCTGGGAGCTAATAGGTCTTTCTAGGTAGGTACTTATATGATCCTCATTACTGTAGCATCTGAGTGCTTCACAACATTGATGAATTTAACCTCACAAACACTGCTGCAAGGTAAGGGAATATCATTATGCCCACTTTACAGATAGGGAACTTAATTCAGAGAGATTTAGTCACTCGCCCAAGGTCAGACAGGGAGTCCGAGAGACCTGGGAACTGAATCCAGACTGCCTGAGTGCAAGTGCAGTGGCTTACCAACAAGACCATTCTTTGCTCACAGCTTGAAGATTGGGCAAAGCTACTAGATGGCAATGCAAACATCAAGATATAACAAGTTTGTTCTGCAAGAACCGCCTGGCTTTAGTTGGGCATGTGGCATTCTCACAGCTTTCATATTACTGGGGGGACATTTAATGTTTTCAGCCACATCACGGCCTAGTTCTTCATCTGGTTATTTATGCAGTTTAGGAGATTAGGGATATTTAGTCTCCAAGGGGACATTTAGACCCCAGGTTCTCTGCAGTCCCATGCATTCACTGCTATTTAAACGGTTCCTGTAGCATTGATGGCTCTTGATTCAACAGGTACATTAATAGTCCATAATCTTCAGGCACATCTGGACTTGCAAATCTTGATGCCTGAGTGTTGCGGCCTTAATGACCCAGGCTCTGCTCTCATCATTGAGGTTAAAGAACTTCCATGGACTAAAATATTTACAACCACGGATACTCATATGGCTGGTGACAATCGCTACCTAGCAAAAACCAGTTATTGAAGCAGAAATTTCCTTATGCTAAGCATCCTTTAATTTAGCAGTCAGCAATGGAGGGGATTGATTTACCATTGCCAAAGAGTTAAGGACATAAACAGAGTATTTCTAAGGGTCTGGAAACGTTTACTTTTAGCCAGTGCCCACCATTTTAGCAAACAGCACTCGTGCTCACAGCACAAATGGCAGTTGTGCATTTCTGTGACGACCAAAAATCCCTCACTTTTTCAGCATGGTGGAAAATTTCAAATCCTACATCACCTGGTTTTACTGTGCAAGGGATAAAATCACACCCTATTGGGGGCAGGCTACAGGACTACAATGTGTCCCCTCTGTAGCCTTCCATGACCACTACTCCTGGAGTAATGACCACTCCTGCCTTACATCTCGTATGTAGGTGTTTCCAATCACTGCATAAGTGCAGATCTAACAATCCCTCTCCAGGTCCACTACTAATATACCTCTGCACTGGCATAGCCAGTACCAGCAGGGAGCCCCCCTTCCATGTGCAAAAGCCATGCTGAGGAGCAACTCTACTCTGCCCCACTCACATGCACTGCAAGGGTCCCACAGTGTGAAAGGACATGGGGTCCAACCCTGCTCCTGTTAAAGTCAATTCCAAATCTCCCATTGACTTTACAGAGAGCTGGATCAGGCCCTTGCTTAGGGCAGTGTTTTCAGACATTACTTCTGATTTGGGATCCCTCCATTTCTGGGTGCCCTGCTTTAGACATTTTGAAGGGACCTCATTTTCAGAGGGGTTCCTATTGACTTCAGTACAGGCGAGGTTGCTCAGCACTTCTGCTTAGATGTCTAAAGTTGAGTACCCCAAAATCGAGGCCCACAAAATCACTGGCCGCTTTTTGCGAATAGAGTGCAATGGGGGTATTTTAACGACTGCGCATACATTCTGGGAATAAAACTCATGAAACTAAATTATTAGCTCTCTATGAAAAATATCTTAGTCATTTTATAACTAATATTACGTTACTGGGTGTGCTTAGGGCAAAGGCCCCACTTGCATAGTATTTTGCTTTGTGCTCTGGTGTAATATAATGCCAGGAGGCATTGCTCATGGTAGGCAGGATAATCATTGCCTCTTCTATGTACAGTCAGATACAGTGGAACCCTCTCTAGCTGGTGACGTAAACTGACTGTCACTACTGGGTGTCATTTTGTTCCTAGCTACTTTTAGATATGAATCAGCCTCTCCCCAGACAAAGCACAAAACAAAACACTATTATTATTATCATCACCTAGAGGCCATAAACAGTATCAGAGACCCATTGTGCTAGATGCTGTACAAATACACAATAAGAAATGATCCCTCCCCCAGCTTGCAATCTAAATGAGATAGACAGGGAGGATGGAGAAAGGAAGTCCCATATCCTCATGTTACAGTTGGGGAGATGAGGCACAAAGAAATGAAGTGACTTGTCTGTGTCAGAGACAGGAAATTAACAGAGATTTTCCAAGTGCCTGTCCAGTGCCTTAGTTACAAGACCCTCCTTCCCCCCTTTCATTTAGTTAACATCCATAGTAAAGGCCAGTAGATCACATTCCTAAAGCTGGGTGGATTTCAGGCATGTGGGTTCTAATGATTCGATAATGTGTTAGGCCAAGTTCAATCCTCTCAACACTGCTCTATGTCTTGACTAATAATCGCATAACACTATTAAAACATTAATAGTCGTGCTAATGCTAAATCCATTCTTGGGGGAAAATATCACAACAGCAAACAGTTTGGGGATTAAAAACCATGTCAAAATGTAACTGCAGCTCGTTTCATATAATGCACTGTTAAACCAGTAATTAATAAGAGATGTAAACAGGTTTAACTCTAAAAAGCCGACAATTTAATAATTTGCTTCCTATGGGTATATAATGATATAGTTATCTTATTCCCCCGAGACAGATAAGCAGATATTAAAAGGTCTTTCCAATACCTGTAATGGCTAAGGGCAACAGCTAATTCAATAGATTCGATCAAAATCACCACTCCTTTCGCTGCTACTGATTTATTACTTTGGCTGTAGTTAGTCATCACTCATTTTAGTTTGCTTTTCCGTACTCATAAATTATGCCTCATAAATAAAAAGATACAATCAAGGAAATCATATCAATTCATCTACATCCCTGGAGTATATTTTCCCATGGTACTCACACTAATGTCTTTTTAAAGGATAGCTTTTGAATATGTCAGAATCACAATATACCAAAAAAGGTCTGGCCAGAGTTGTACCTTAATAGGTTCACAGCTAATGTGGGAAGCCAATAAATCTGCTCTGATACCAGTATTTAGTTAAATGAACAAAACTCTAGGCTTGATTCATAAACACACAACTTGTGTGCATGGATTTGGGACGATGTTGCTGTGGCCATACACTGGCACGCAGCTGAGGTTTCTAAATGTGGAAAAATGTGTTTGCAAAATTGCTCTCTGTCTCCTCCTTTTCATAAACCCCACAAAGATGAAGGATACATTTCAGTGCAGTAAGAGGAATTTGGAACTGTGATCTCAGTTACACCAGTGAAGCAAAGAAGTTACTCTGGATTTGCTGAGATCAGAATGTTCCCGCAATTCACTTCTAATCTGAACACTTTGTGGAGTGGGTACTGTGGATTTTAAAGAACAAAAACTCAAGAAAGTGTTCATTTGTTTGATTTTGAGGTCCCACTCACACTTTGTTTTTCAAACAATCTAATTATGTCTTCAGAAGATGTATAAATACCGAGACCCTAAGAGTTAAGTAGAAGCAAACTGGTCCAGATGAAATTAGAAACAACCTGAATTTTCACATTTTCTGTATATTGCAGGGTGGGGTGGGGTGGGGGAACTTGATTATGGTCATTTTGTTGTGATTGTTTAATCATTGGCACATACCTCTGAACTCCAAGTCTAGGCTGACATCAGAAGCCTAAATGCTAAAATATCATGAAACACACTGTTCACATGGAACTAGAAAGTATCAAAAATCTTAAAAGAAAATCTGCTCTCCTGAGTGAAGGAACTGAGAAAAAGAAAGAATTTTTATTTAATTTATGCCATCACATTTTATTGCATCTTTCTGGCAGGGATGGAAGAGGAAAAGATGAGCTGAAAGGATGAACGGGAAGAAGTGAGACAAAAGGTGAGGGTTATTTCCAATTGCTGAAAATCCATCACTGGCCAGTAAGAGATCCAACCCTTATTTCACCCCATTTTAAGCCAGAAGAGTCGCTTAGTTATTTGTCAGTAACTAAGCACTACAAACTGGAGCTGAGCCAAAAAATTGTCAGACAGGCCAGCAAACAAAGGACTACAACCGTCATTTCTTGAAGCAACCAAGAGGATTCAAATGCTTTGTACTTTCCGTAGTCGGATGTTCCATTACCTTAGCAACATTATACAAGCAGCTAAACAAACTTACAAAACATCCTGCCCCCGAACAACATTAGGAATACAAGCCGTATCTACCTTCGAGGGTCCTGTAGGAGCACCCAAAACATGCCTCTCAACTTTCTCAGATATTTCTCCAAGTGCATTTCCCGGACCCTTCATATAGCCCCAGTAAATGACCTGTGAGCAAGACTGCTCTGCAGGGGTCAGGGATGGATGGACTCCTCAGCAGCTGCTGCAGCCTCCCTCCATGGAGAAATTGGTAGGCTGATGTGTCTTCATAGCTGCAGATCCAGCAGCCCCCAACACTCCTTGTGTACTCCCCACAGAGCACAGCTCCACATGTAGGGGTAAGGGTCCCTAGAAAGGGCTTCTTCCATCCTTGTGGGGGAGCTGAACAATGTTGTTTCTGCTGCCCTTTGGATAGTCAGGATTTGCAGAGGAGAGAGCAGGATGTGTCCCTAAGCCAGGAAAGAAACATTAAGGTGAAGGAAGGGGCCAGAGAGTACCAGAAAAATGAGGTTCCAAGTCTCTCTCCTGGATCTCCTACATAATTCAGGGGTTATGAAGAGGTGGACCAATGTACCACAACCTTTCTGAGGAGCAGGACGAATGCATTATACACCAATAACTCTGCTGTCAAACGGAAAAGAACTAAGCTCCCCCTCTTACATGTGCTCACCACAGACACTGTCCTTCTGCTGAGAAGAACTGGATGGATCATTGCTGCGCTTAGACTGGCCAGATGGGTTGCTGTAAAGCAACATTCAATGCTCTCTCCTCCTAAGGGTCTGGGCATGCTGTCTCCAGAGTGCTCCCAGTCCCAAGGGTGAGGAAGCAAGAGACTAAACATGCTGCACGAGATCCTCAGCTGGTATAGGTCAGGGTAGGTCTGTCGAACTCCATGGAGCTACACTGGTTTATACCAGCTAAGGATATGGGGTAAAGTTTTCAAAAGCACCTAATGGCCAGATTTATAAAGGTATTTAAGTGCCTAAAGGGGTAGATAGGTACCTAGTGGGATTTTCAAAAGTGCCTAGTGCCTAATTCCCATTTGAAATCTATAGAAGTTAGGCACATAGGCCCTTTAAACACCTTTAAAATCTGGCCCTTAGTGACTTAGGAGCGTAAGTCCTATTTTCAAAAGTGACACATGCACTGACTTTCAATTAGACTCAGGCCCCTAAGTACCTAAGAATTAGGGATGCAGGTCCTAAATCACTCGGGTACTTTTGAAAAGTTCCCCTGATCTGCCCTTATAAAACACTAACCACAGGGCTGATGGGCAGGCCCAATTATATGAGCTTCCAGTAAAACATCAGCAGAAAAGAATGGCGCCAAAATTTCTGACCTCAGATTAGATGTTAATGTTATATCCATCAAACTGAATCCTGGTAACTAACAACATTTCTAGAAGTGCTGCAGAGGGCCCAGGTTTGATTTTATCTGCATTCAGCTGGAGGAAATTTAGTTGCATTTAAAGTTTTATGTCCAGCAAACAAGCCTCCAATGCAGAGACAGCAGAATCAATACTGTGCTTAAGTGAAATATAAATCTGGGTTTCATCAGCATAATAGTGAAAGCCAAGCCCTATACTTATGAATAATTTGTCTCACAGGCAACATATAAATTGTCAACAATGGAAGGGCTACGAAGAGATCCCAGAGGGATGCACAAGTGACATCAGCAGAAGAGGAATACACACACACAAATCTCTCACTGGAACAAAATATATTGCTGCTGGCCGAGAAGGAACAAAACCAATTCAGGGCCTCGCCAGATAGCCCAGCCCAGTTGCGGAGTGGAACCAAAATAAAAGATAGAGTTTCTTCCTGCCTCAAGTGCAGCACTTCGGTCCAGAAAAATTAGAACATACAGACAACCTGAGTCAGACATCATCAATAAATCATTAAAACCCTTGACTCAAACAGTCTCTGTGCTATGAAAAACAACTTGAAAGCCATACTGATTGAGCTTCTGATTGAGATACCAAGTAATTAAAGGCTGGTGCAAGGAAGAACACAATGTGCATTCAAGAATTTTTGGAAGCATAAAGAGGCAGTGGCAGCATCTAGCATGGGGCGCGCGGCGGGGGGGATTAACGAAGGTGGAACTGTAGTCATTTGAAAAAGAAAGGGGATATCCAGCTCATGAATCTGTGGCGGCAAACATAGAGGCAACATAGCAGTAAGCTAAACTGTGGCATAAGGAACAGAGCCTAGGACTTTCAGCTCAGAAAATACAGGACTCCACCTCTTCAGCTAGAGGAGAATCACCACTATTTTCTATTGTAACTCCTCTCCCACCTCCCCACACACACACTTGCCCTTGGGTTTCCATTTCTGAGGATTTTTTTTAATACCTTAGGGCACATACAGGGCCACATTAAGTGATGAGATCTGGTATTCTTTAGAGCAATTTTATCATCAAGAAATTAATATAGCGTGAGGAGAACAGATTTCACATTACTGTGGGCCCATATATGGGTCCCTGAGGGATTAAAGAACATCTGAAAAAGGCAAACCTGAATACAAATACCAATACTTGACACACAAATGCAAAGACTTCATCCCTGACACACACGCAGTTGCCAGTAAAGGTTTAACAGTTTTGGTCAAAAAAGGTTTAATTGAAGGAAAATATTCCCTCAAGTATTTTAAGCGTGAAAAGTTTCCAGCCTCTAAGTGGTGTGTTCTATTTTGGAAAGAACCCTCGCAGTGTCCCTAGTGCTGTTCAGTTCACTGAAGTTTAAGGAAGGAGTTATATTATTAGCAACAGTAGGAAATCCAATAATTGGAGCCCCATCATTCGT
Source organism: Terrapene triunguis (assembly GCF_002925995.2). NCBI lineage: Eukaryota > Metazoa > Chordata > Testudines > Emydidae > Terrapene > Terrapene triunguis. The sequence goes on along the minus strand of NW_020664613.1, from coordinate 5,210,274 downwards.
GACTGGAAACACTCTGCTCAGAGATACCAGTCCTTTTCCTCAGAACAAAACCAATGAAAGTCATTACATTTCTCAACCTGGGGCTATCTAGTATCTCTTTCACTGATCTCAACAACACCAGAGGCAAAAGAAAAGATTATCTAGATCACCATATTGGTAATAAAGATCTTTCTAAACACACTGTAGTGAATCCATTTCTCTGCTATCATTCCAAACCCATTTCTGTCATCCTTGCCATTGTTCCTTTTGGGTCCTGTCCCTGACCATTGTGGAGCCACTGGAGGAGGACAAGGAGAGCCACTGTATTCCTTCCTCCAGGCCCCAAAGCATAGTCAGGAGCAGTCTTGAAAGATTGTTCATATTAACAATGTAGTTCCTTAGAAATAACTCTGTATAGGCCCAAACCAGCAAGAAGAACACTGCACTAGCAGTTGAACAGAGCTGCAAAAGGCTCTGATATGTGCAACAGATGTCCACATAGATGAACAGGGTGGGGCAGAGGGAAACTCTCAACAGCGCGGCCCTGTGAATACATCAGCTTTCATCTCAAATCAAAACAATTCTTGAAGTTCAAAAACTCAATTTACATAAGCAAAAAAGAGGGAGAGACTCAAGGTGTACTGAAGATCACAAAACGCACAATATATTATGCAGCACTTAACCAAGAGTGAGGACCCACTGGTGTCATGTTATGGGGCAGAGGAGAATACTGGTTCATGTCTGTGAAAACGTGATCACTTTGCTATGAAACTACTCATATTTACATTTACTGCTAACACATCCAGGGATAGTTTTTGGTGAGGTTGTAAACTCACCAGATTCATTTGAAAACATGAACTGAGTTTCAGAAAATGATACATTGCTAGGGGACCAATGGAAGTTAAACGCATAGATGTGAAATCAAATATGGCCACAGATTACTAGTAATCCTGTGTGATAAAGGAACAATATGCAGGGATATGTGACTTTCAGGGCCGGCTCTAGGCACCAGCAAAACAAGCTGGTGCTTGGGGCGGCAAATTTTTAGGGGCGGCATGGCTGGCGCCAGAATGCTGCCCCTAAAAATGTGCCCCGGCCGCCCTAGCTCACCTCCGCTGCTGCCACGGCACGCGAAACAGCTGATTTGTGCGCCGCGGCGGCTCAGGGTCTCCCCCTCCCTCCCAGGCTCTCAAACCTGGGAGGAAGGGGGAGATCCCGAGCGGCCGTCTCGCGCGCCGCTGCTCCCCCTCCCTCCCTCCCTCCTAGGCTTGAGAGCCTGGGGGGAGGAGGCAGGGCTGGGGATTTGGGGAAGGGGCGGAGTTGAGGCGGGGCGGGGGGCGGCCAAAATTGTTTTTGCCTTGGGCGGCAAAAGTCCTAGAGCCGGCCCTGGTGACTTTGACATTAATGGTAAACTACAGGCCAAAGAAACTCACTTGCCTCAGGGTCATGGGACTTTTGCAATCAAAGAGGATTACTTTAGAAGGCCCATTTCTGCAACCCTTACTTACACTCACTGAGTGGTACCTTTCCCTGCAAACAGTCACATTGATTTCAATGGGACTATTTGCATACTGAGGTAAAATACTATTCAAACTCAGCAAAAGTAGCAGAATTGGTCCCGTAGCTACACCTTTAACCCAAAAGAAAAGTAACAAGTACAAAATGAATATGAACATACAAAATAAAAATAATCCATCAACAGTGAATTAACTTTTAAATTTACCGTGAGACAAATATTTGTAATCCTACCACCTAAAATAAAATAATCCACCAACAAAACCAGTCCATCCCACTTCCATAAAAGGTAATCTAAGGTAACAGTAAAAATAAAAATATTTGCACATTTGAAATAAAGCTACTAAAAAGACCAAGCTACCTTTTAGCAACTGGCACTTCAAAATAAGTTGGTACCACTAAAGTGGCGGAAAGCTCTGATGTGCAAAGGACACAAATGCAGACAAATTGGAATTATGATTTTGATTAAGAAATGAAAAAAGAGCATTGAATGAATTTATTCCTCGTGGAATGTTATCTTCAAGGTCTGATCTATTTTAAATAAATGTGCAATAATTGTTTAAGTACAACAATACTATTACAACTAAAATTGAAACATTTTATTTTATAATTATAATGAACAAGCATCTCTTGTTATTGAGGTGTACAGAAATCTTAATTATATCTGTACACCTTGTAGCTAACTTACGTCATTTCATACCTGATATTCATATTCTGTATAAGGCAGCAACTTGGCATCTTTGAAGGATGTTAAAGTCCCATTATAAACAAGCACCAGGTCTAAATTTATGTGGGTCTGAGTTGCTTGTCTTCGGTAAAGCTCATAATATAAAATCTTCCCATTTGGCTGCTGTGGACCAGTCCACAGAATAGACGCGACTGACTGGAATCCATCAGAGCTTGTCTGCATCTCTATGAGAGGGGAAGGCTGCATTTCAGGGGGTGCTTCCAGAGTCTGTATGGATGCCCATTCACTAGTAGCGCATCCCTGCAATGTGCATGCTTGAACTTGTACTTCATATCTTTGGAAACACAAATCAGAAACCAGTCAATAAGGGCATTACAACTGTACATATGCACTACACATAGGATTAGAATCAATTAAGGTTGTTTAGAAAGAGAGGAGTTTTCCTTAATTATTTTTGTCCATATTTTTGAGGAAGAAAGCAATTCACATTAGTGTGGTGAAGGGATGATGTAATTTCCTCTTGTGGGTCTGATCTTGCAACCCTCATGTGGCTGTCCTCATTTGTGTGAGTAAAATAAATGGGACCACACAGACGAGGAAGGGCTGTTGGACAGGGTCATTATTAATGGAAATGGGATCCAGTAGTGTTTATGTTTCCATTTAAAGTGAAATGTCTGCTTTTAATTTCTCTCAGTCTGCCATTTCTTGTTATTAAACAGAAAACATCTTCCACAAGTGTTTGCCAGAGAAATTATATGGACATTGTGACCCACCCATTGTCACCCAGACTCAAGAGATAAAAATGTCTCCATTGGCCACAGAGCACAGCAATCTTCCACTTGATCTGCATCACTCAGACAGAATTTATATCCTACTTCCCCTATGTCCAAGTTTGGAGAGTGAGGCCTGGTAGTGACAAGTTTCACTAAGCATGTGCTCTGAGGTCAGTGGCATTGAGGGGGACGGCTTTCCCAGGCTGACTGACAGCTATTCTGTAAATGATCAGCTGGAGAGAGTATTAAAGACACAAACAGATAACATTAAAAAAAAAAAAAAAGGAAGGAAGGAAAACATTAATCAAATAGAGACACACACAGATGCACCATTCCAAATGGCAAGAGACCAGGTCCAAGACAAAAATAATTGATTGAGTGAGTTAAAATTTTGCTGGCTGGGATTGAGGCATCTTGATGATTGATAAACCAGCATGTAACTGGGTTAATGTTGGCCAGAAAGGTCTTTCTTTGGGTGCAGAAGGCCAGGTTGGAGGTATTCGGTATCACAAAGTGGATTTATTAGCATAAAGTCATTGGCCCTTTGCTGCTCTAACATGGCCCAGCAGAGTTCCCAGGGAATGGCTCAAGCTAAAGCACATAAACCAGACTCCAAAGCTTCCAAGAAATTATACACCGATGAGGCCTCTGTTTCCTTCTTTACGTATCAGAGATAATATCACAGGGAGATCAAATGGTCAACATCACTAAATTACAATAATAGCTGAATTGAAAGTACTTGAAGAGCTATATAATCTTTGTCTTTTTGGACTATTGCCTTGATTTTACAAAACATTAGCTATACCGTATTATTAGTCTCTCTCAGGATTTAGATTATTTACAGGTACCTTGTAGAAAGAATTTAAGGAATAAAAACGAACTGCTACACAAATAGATAAGAGGTGGTGATTAAATAATCAAGAATTTGAAAAAAAGATACTTTTGCAAAAACAAGCAAGTTTGTTCTCACTTAAATCTGGTACACTATTTTAAATATAGTTTGCACTAAAATCTAAACAGCAAGTCTGTGCTTTAAACACACACAAAAATGTATCCCTGGTATAACTCAACTGTCCTTAGTGCAGATACACCAGAGATGAGCTGCCCCACAGATCTTTGTTTTATGTTTTAATTCGGTTTATAAAACAAGGAAAAACTTCTTGAATACAACTGACTTGCAAAAGTGTGGGGTTTGGGCAAGCTGTGAGCTTGAGTCTGCAAAGGAGCCCCAAGTTGTCCCTTGCATTGCTTGTACCCTAGATTGACCTTGCATACTTTACTGAAAAGGTAGACAGTTGATTTTTATTTATCTTGTCTTAGTGTGGACTTTGTGGGAATGAGAACTTTAGGGATCTAACCATCTGTTAGACTGAAGAAAATGTGAGACCCCGCCCCTCAAACCTCATTTTTCAGTCTTTAGGAAAGGTTTAAATACTACCCCAGTCTCAAACTTTTTGAATTATCCTGTGATATTCATTCAACAAAACTAAGTATTCAGAACTTACCTATGGTAGGGTTTTAGGTCTGCTGCAACGTAGGACTGTCTAACAAAAGAAATGTGAGAGGTGTCAAAGTAAACAGTTTTCTTTCCCATTTCAGCAGGCTCACGAATAGAGATTGTATAATTTTTTATATCACCACTGACTTTTGCAGGAGGATCCCAGGCCACCAAAATCTCCTTTGGGGCCCATGCCTGCAGTCGAGGAGGTAACATTCCAGATGGAGCAGAAGGGTGGGTTCTAATTTTAGCTGGTGGGCTAGTGGTGCTTCCTTGACTATTATTTGCAATTACATCATAGCTGTATTCCATGCCTGGTGTTAGTGTGAAGTCAAGGTACCGAGTTTCCAGACCCGAATAAATAAGAGCTCCATCCCTCCTCAGCTCATAACTTCTGATTTTACCATTAGGATTCACTGGGGTTTTCCAGGTGATTTCTATTGACTCTGATCCTGTGACTAGCAACCTGGGGGCTTCCATATTTAGTGGTGGAGCCTCCATTGTCAAAACAGATTGGGATATGCTAGATGTGCAGCCTCCATTAGTACAGGCAGCCAGCGTGAAATCATACTGTGTGCAAGGCTGTAGGTTTGAAATCAGTCTTGATAAACCTCTCCCAACATAATACTCTTCATCACTTAATTTTAATATGTACTTCGTGATTTCTCCATTTTGAATCTGGGGTGGTGACCAAGATGCATTAATCTGAGTGGCACTGATAGCCTGCAGAGATGGAGGGTTCACTAATGCTGGAGCTGCCTCTAGAGTTTGGATTTTGGCTGGTTCACTGGTAGAGCAGCCTCCCATAGTACAAGCAACTATTGCATAACTGTACACTGAATAAGGCTGTAAGTCTTCATCCATATAGTTGAAAGTAGTAGCATCAAAGCTGAAAGGATAGAACACCTCATTTTTTTGTAGCCTATATGATTGGAGAACACCATTTGGTTCTTCTGGGGAGAGCCATGAAATGAGCACTTTATGAGGGTTAACTGATACATAGGTTAACCTAGGTGTAGCAAGACCTTTAGGGGCAGCTTGACTAGTCTTCGCCACTGACCAAGAGCTATCGGTATAGCCCACCGAATTCCATGCACGTATTTTATATTCATACCTCGTCCATGGCTGTAAATCTTTATCATTATATTTAAATGTATTATTTTCAGTGTTATATTCTGTGAAAACAATTTTCTCCTCTACTGTTGTTGCTCTGTTCCCTGAAGCATTTTCTTTTGTGCATCTGTGAATAACTTCATAGTGAATTATTTTTCCATTTGGATTAATTGGTTCAGACCAGCTCAGTTCAATGTTGGTAGCATTAACTGACTGGATTACAGGTGCCAGCTGAGACGCAGGGGGTGCTTCATCTGTTTGGACTGGCTGTGGTGAAGAGCGAGTGCAACCTGCCACAGTGCAAGCCTCAAGTACTAGAGTGTACAGTGTGAAAGGCTCCAAGCGTCTAAACAGGAACTGACGAGATAAACCACTATATTCCAGATTATCATCATTTAAAATATTGTACGTCTGAGAGAAAAAAGAAAGGGAAATCATCAGTTGGAGAATTTGCAAATGAATTCTAGGCGAGATACTTATTTAGATACAATGTTTATCTTCATAACTTTATAAAGATTATTAATTTGTGACCCAGAAACTAATTTCCTTAACTCCTTATTAACAACATCTTAGCTTGTTAACGCTGAAAGAATATTTTAATCTACTTTTCACAATTAATGCTGATTTGTTTGCTTTTTGCATTTCACTCATCTTGAGCAGTGAAAATATACTAGTCAGTTTCACTTTTGATTATATTTACTTTCTAGTCAATTTCATTTCAGGGCTCTAATACCACAACATAAAGATTACAAACCTTGCAGATTAATATTTACACCCCAACAAAAACTGTTTAAAAGAAACCCCCAAACTTCATAGCAACATTTCTATTGAACTTTGTTGGAACAAAACCTAATGTGGGGCATAAAACTAAATTAAGCTGAAAATACCCCTTTAATAGACACTGTTCTATATAATGAAGAACAATATTAAACTCATTAGGCCTAAAAATATAGCCTTTAAAATATTCTTTCCTGTGACTTTGAAGGGCAGGATTTCTTCAGTGTTCTAGATACTCATAGTTGCAAGAAAGCATATTAGTAATAAATATCTAAATTTGCATATACCTAGAAAGTAAGCATTGCTCAATCTCTTCATCACATCATGCTTGTGTAGTTGTGAGTGTGTGTGTGTGTGTCTTCAAAGAACTCCTTTTTAAGTCTAGTGAATTTTAGCAAAAGTTTTCAAACATGATATTTGGCATTTTCCTTTTAACTGTGATGAATGAGGTTTCAGGATCAAGATTACCTTAATTACTCCATTGGGTTTGGAAGGCTCTGACCATTTAATTAACAATGCCCTGCCATTCTCTTTCTTCTCTACAGTGAAGTTGCTCAGACCGCTAGGTGAAGCTTCTAGCGTGGTCACAGAAGTCCAGGGACTCGAAACTTGGCCAGCGTTGTTTACAGCCACAATGTTAATGTGATATGTGGTAAAAGGTTTCAGTCCAAACAAGTGAGCCTGATGCTTTGTTCCCTGCAGCAGGAATACAGAACATTTTCTCATTTAGTTTAAATGGCAATAATCAGTGTTTGTGGTTTACACCAGCATTGGACTGGGCAACTGGTGCTCTGACTCCAGAGATATCACAGTCATTTCACAGAGTACCACATCTGGCACCTGGGCTCACTGAATATGCATTACTGCAGCTAAGCCTTGAATAGAAACTCTTGTGGTTTGTAGGGAGCAGATCTTCTCAGTAAGCTCAATTCAGCAAGGTGCAGAGCACTCTGAACCTTATCTAGCAAAGCACTTATGCACATGCTCAACTTTAAGCATGTGAGTAGTTCCATACATACTTAAAGTTAAGCATGCACTCAAAGGCTGTGCTGGGTCAGGACCAGAGCGGTCAGCACTTTGAAGGATTAAGACACTAGGATCTGTATTATGCTAGTCACAGTGGCTCTTTGTACATCACACATAGGGTGACCAGACAGCAAGTGTGAAAAATCGGGACAGGGGGTAAGGGGTAATAGGCACGTATATAAGACAAAGCCCCAAATATTGGAACTATCCCTATAAAACCGGGACATCTGGTCACCCTAATCACACACCTTCCATAGTGTATTCAGGAATCATGTGAATACCATACTGATTGGTATCACATAATGTTCTGGCAAATTAAAGAAATGTAATCTGGATGTACACCAGCATCACTGAGAGTACAGTTTGGTTCCCATATTGAAAACATAACAATCCTAAAGGTTAAATCACCATTAGAAATGGAGTAAAATGTCTCCCATAATTCACATGGTTAAGATGTTACCAAAACAACAAGTTCACAAGATAAGATATACTTGGGTCTCTGCATTTCCTTAAAACGATGGTCTGTGTAGCGTTCAGAAATATAGATAACAATTTGAACAACCCACTTTGAAGAGAAGATGGCTGGAAATAAGCAGGAGGACTAACAAATTTTGCTATAAATCTCATTGGGGACCAGGATGAGTTTCTCCATTGGCCACTAATATATTTAATTCTGCTTTTGCACTGATTACATAGATGTCAGGAAAACGACTGATAATTTAGTTTCCTTTATGTAGCAAAACCTGCTAAAGTCAATTTCCTTGCTTCAGTAAGTCATATTAAGTTGTTAAATGCTAACACTAGAAATTGTTTAATATTTAAACATTTGTTAAGCTACCAGACTGATACAAATTTTACAGAAATATTAATTTCTTTTTTAAATATTAAAAGTTAGATCATAAATATTTAAATAGTTATTTCCCCACAACAAGTTAGTGCTTTAGATAAATACAGCACCACATCCGAATGACCATTATAAATATTAAATCTGAAGATGACACAAATACAGATGATAAACATACTTTTCTGATAAATTATTCCTTTTCCCGTTAAACCGGGCAAACACTGACAAGATTAATAATGCAAAAAATATAATTCTTTGTTAGGAATTCCCAGTCATCACTGCCAAAAAAGCATAAGCTCAAATGCAAATAGCAATCACCTCGAACAGATTATATATAAAAAAGCGTTGGCTGCTGTGGGACATTTAGAGATATCTTTTGTCATAAGAAACATGGAAAGCATGTGGGCTATAAAGCAAAAACATATGTATATTGTCAATAGCAGCACCTGTTCAATTACAGTTTATTTCAGTATGGAGAATTTAGTTCAGCCCCTAGATGGCAATACTATCAAACACTTTTTGTAACATGAGTACTTAATGATTAACAACCTGCATTCAGTCATCCAACGTACTCAAGGCAGCCATTAAAAAAATAACAAAACTGATTTCATTATAGATTCTTTTAATAAACATTTATGGCTTAGATCCTTGAAAGTGGAAGCATTCAAACTGCCACAGCCAAACCCCTATACAGCTGAATGCAAAATTATGAACTGCAGGTTAAAGTACAGAGCTCAAATTGAAGTTCATGCTTGGCATAAAAATCTGGCATCAGAAATTATGTTGGCACAAAACATGATTAAAATTAGCTTTACAATTGGCTGTGGGGTCTGTATTAATAGTTTTTATGAGGACAGTTATCTAATGGCCTTTAAAAACAGAACTTTTAAAAGCCTAAAATTTACATCCCATGGTTCGGGGGGTGGGGAGAGGAGGGACCACATGACATTAAATTATTGCTTCTGAGTTGTTACACAAAGGCTTGTGGAAGGTTCAAATACAGGAATATAAGCATCAGACAAAAATCAATGGCTCTGCTTCTTGTCAACCATACAATCTAGTTAGGGGTTCTAGTAGCAACAATGCTACAAAATAAAGAATTTTCTTAAATAAAAAGAAAAATGGCATTGTTCCAATAATCCTCTATAGCTTTCCCACTAACTCCTAATGTTTAATTATTTACGGTCCTCACCAGTGTTTGAACTGAAACAGAGATGGAGGGATTTCCCTGCCTGTGGTTCATCCTGTCCTCTGGAGACTGAAAAACCATTCTGGCCAGGGATGACTTTTATCCCTGGCTCCTATAGACACTTCTTGAAGTGCAAAATGTTTACAGGTATTATTTTTTAAAAAACATGCTTGGGAGAAGTTCTCCTAGAATACGCTGTTAAGGCTATATCCCCCACATCACCCTCTGTGAATGACTTAGATCAAAAGTTGATCTTCATAACATTGGAAAGAGGGTGGAATAATGTTTTAATTATTATGTCTTTAATTTAATAGTATTTAACATTCTTTCATGTGATGTTTAGTTCACAAATATTATGGTATTCTATAGTAATGGCCAATCACGCTACATCTCACAAAGTGTATCACTACAATCCTTGGGAATATTTAAGTACAGAATGGGGTATTTCTTAAAACCAGGAACAGCATTCTCATCATTCCTTCCAACTCTGGGTCTAGCTCCATGCAACCCCTATGGTCTTGACTTTGCAATCTGATTCACACAGGTGGACCCCTTCTACCCATTGAGAACTAAATCAGCTTCAGTGGAACTTTGTATCATGGTAAGAGTCCATCCGTGCAGATCAGAAGTCAACACCCGTGGATCAGATTACAGGATCAAGGCCATTGCATGGAACACCCTCCAAATCCTTATTTGCAAAGCCACGCACTCTCCACATTCAAATATCCACTGCTTCCATATTGCCTACAAGGAGTGAATTCATTCACCATTAAAAACTAACAAACATCAAGATGTTTGCAGATCATAACTGAGTAACCGTGAGATCTGATGGATGTAACCACTGTCCTTCTCATCCTTGCTGTTTATGGCTTATTATTCTCAGTCACTAGGTCATTACGTTAGCTTAATCCTGCAAACACTTAGGTGTTTAATTAACTGTATTCACATCAGTAGTGCTCCTGTTAGATTTACTGGGGGCTACTCATGTGAGTAAAGTTACTTGACTGCCAGAAGCTGGGACTTTGTAAGCCCCGAGAGCCCACAGAATTTCCAGGCTCCTGGAACCTTGACTCTGAGCGCATGCCTGCACTGCAGCTGGGAGGTGTGAGTCTCAGCGCAGGCAGAGAGACTTGCACTAGTTCAGCTCGAGTTAGCACACTAAAAATAGCAACGTGGGTGTTGCAGCACTGGCGGTGGCTTGGGCTAGCCGCACGAGCTCGGACCATGGGATTGGGCAGCAATATCAACACTGATCTTTTTAGCATGCTAGCTCAAGCTGAGCTACTGTGAGTCTGTCTACCCACAATGGGAATCACATCTCTCAGCAGCAGTATAGACATATCCTCAGAGCCCTGGCTGGAGCTGGGTCTCCCAGGACTTCCTGGCGTCTGGCTCCAGGGCAGTGATCCCGAAAACCCTGCCATGCTGACTACCCTGGAGCTGCAGCCCCTCAAAGCCTGTGGCCCCCAGTCCCTGGGCAGACCGCATGGCAGAGAGCTGCCAGGGAACCAGGCAGGTTTCAGAAGTGGTTTGGAGAAAGTTAATCAAACCCAACTCACTTTTGTGAAAAATTTAGGTTTGGCTTGCTGGCATTTTCCAACTAAACAGTTTTGTCAGAAAATTTCTGACCAACTCTTGCTGTAAGATGCAGCCAACCACAGTCTGTTCTGTCCTCTGCAGTCCAGAACCACACCTTCGAAAATGGAGGTTGACCTCTGGTCTCTGTAGCCACATCCTTGCACAACTTTGACATCTACTCCACATAGAGACCACATCCTTTTGTATGTTCTGAAAAGCAGTGGTTCTCAACCTTTACAGACCCTTTTCAAGCGTCTAATTTCTCTTGCATACCCACAAGTTTCACCTCACTTAAAAACTACTTGCTTACAAAATAAGACATAAAAATACAAAAATGTCACAGCACACTTACTGACAAATTGCTGACTTTCTCATTTTTACAATATAATTATAAAAGAAATCAATTGGAATATTAATACTGTACTTACATTTCAGTATATCGTATTTAAAGCAATATAAATAAGTCATTGTCTATATGAAATTTTAGTTTTTACTGACTTCACTAGTGCTTTTTATGTAGCCTGTTGTAAAATTACGGAAATATCTACATGAGCTGATGTACCCCCTGGAAGAACTCTGCGTACTCGCAGGGGTGATTGAGAACCACTGCTCTAAACTGTCTAGCACATTTTGAGTTGCAGTATAAACAGATAACGATAAATACTTTGTCCAGCTAAATTTCACTGCTCTGACTGTAAACTATGATCAAAGAAAAATTATTTAAAATAAAACCTTGTTTTAACATACTTTCAAAATATAAAATGGGAGAATATGAAGCATGAATAATTTATGCATTTAGACTCACTTCAGATTGCCTCTTTTGTTTGTTTATTTTTTAATTCATGAGCACTGAAGTCACTTAAAGTCCAGAAACAAATTAGCATAGTCTTTCAGGCAGCTGAAAGGCAGTGGCATCCAGAACGCAATGTGCATGTCTTCCTGACTAACCTCTCCTGAGTAGCCTGTTCCTGGGGGGGTGGTCAAGACTACTCAGAGTCTTAAGAATTCTGACAGTTTTACCCTGTCTACTGTGATTGCTTTTGACTACTTGAAGTGCCCCAAAGGTGATAACAGGGTCAAGAGGTTTTTGTAGGTTGAAAATGATCAAAAATTAGCATTGATCTGTAGCTGTCAATAATACTCTGTGTGGGCAGACTCCCTGCACAAATGTTTAAACTGCATAAAGCCACACAACCTACTCATCTTTGAATCTATTGATCTGATGATCCAGCACTTTGTACTCTATTTTAAGATAACCCAACTTACCCCACTGCCTTAGATTCAGGGTATGATTTTGAAAAATAACTGCCATATTAGGAGAGCTACTGTAGCATATGAGACCTGATGAACAGGTAATATGGACATTTATCACTTCTTTGGGGGTAATCATCAAAATGCAGACGGTCATTAATCAGCTATGGTAATTGTCCAGATTATTTCTATTTTCAGTATACCACAAGGAAAATTATTTCTCACCTTTTCTCTGTTTTCACTTTACATCCCCCAACATCCCTCAGGTTTCTTCAATACAATGCCAAGGAGCCATATCATTCCTCTGACAAGTACAATACCCTATTCTCTTTGGTGGCACCAGGTGACCTCCCCCCACGTATGATGAACTCCAGTGGGTTAGGAATCCATGCATTGTTTTTTAACATTCCATCAGACATCAGCAAGGAATCTTAAAATAAGATAATTCATCATGATGCTACCTTTTCCACAGAGCCATCCATCCTATGGAATCTCCCTTGGCAAGGTTCTAGGGGGTTTGAATCATAAGAGAGGGCTCCATTTGAGCAGCACTGCCAGGGAGCTGGAAAGGAGGATGAGATTGGTGCAGGGCACAGGGCCTCTGAGGGGATCACCAGGTACTGGGGACCATAGACCCTAATCATTTTGTATGGGGCAAGCTTTGTCCCACCAATGGGGGAAAACTGCACAAAGGGAACCTATCAGTTTTCCTCTTTACCAGTCTCCCTTGACAGGTACATAGACAGGGCAATGTGGCCATTGCTACCATCTTTGCTCAGAAAGTCTTAGGGCCAAATTCAGATGTGACGTATAAAGTAGTGTACATTTCACCATCATAATTTGGTATAATTTTGTACAGTGGAGGGAAGGGCGGGGGCTATGAATAAATTATTGATTTAAAACAAAGAAAAGGAAGTATTTCTTCACACAACACACAGTCAACCTGTGGAACTCTTTGCCAGATGTTGTGAAGGCCAAGACTATAACTGGGTTCAAAAAAGAACTGGATAAGTTCATGGAGGATAGGTCCATCAACGGCTATTAACCAGGATAGGCAGGGATGTAAAACCATGCTCTGACGTGTCCCTAGCCTCTGTTTGCCAGAAGCTGGGAATGGGCGACAGGGGATGGATCACTTAATGATGGCTTGTTCTGTTCATTCTCTCTGAAGCACCTGGCAGTGGCCACTGCCAGAAGACAGGATACTGGGCTAGATGGACCATTGGTCTGACCCAGTATGGTTGTTCTTATATTCTTAAATGCATCCAACAGGAGGGTATGAAACAAAGCTGGACAGAGCTTGTTTTATCTTACACTTTCTTATATCCTCCTAATAGTACCTTTTCCTGCTCTAACTCCACCCTTCCACCATGCTGGTGCATAAGCTACAATAATTTACAGGAATTTGGTCCTGAGTATTAAATCAAGCCCTTTATCGCTGGGCACCCACATAAGGATTTAGGAGCATACCTTCAAGCACCCAGGTTTGGAAATTTTTGCCTAAATTAGCATAAAAGGTGCAGAGTCGGATTTTCTAAAGCACTAATAATGGGGTTTTCAAAATCATCTAGGCATCTAACAACCATCCCATTATAAGTAACATAGGAGGACAATTCTCATTGATTTGTGGTGGAACTTGTGCTCTTATATCACTTAGTGCTTTAGAAAAGCCCACCTGCAGGGTATAAAATTTTTATTAAAGCTAATGTTTAAGATCAAATTTACACAAGCTAAGAGGGAAGGTACTGTACCTCTGGGGTCAGGCTTAAGTTATGAGGGATTACAAGTATCGGTTACAAGGTTCACAGGATACATACATAGCACATAACCAGCATAGACCCAGATTGGGGTGCGGGAGTTTTTAAAACATCAGTGGATAAGTGGGCTCGTGTATGCCACCCATAGAATGTATTTAGAGTCCAAGTTAGTATTGGTGTAGTGAATAAGTACATGAGTGGGGTGCACTGGCATTCTAACCATATCACCCCCTCCTCAACTCTGTTACTAGCTTCTTCTCCAATTCCCCTCTTCAAGGCTCCACATGACTCCACTTTGTCCCCAACTCCTGCCTATATCTCCTGTTAATCCTCAGCCAGCTCCATACGCTCAGTCCGCCCTCTAGTTACAGCATCCATGTCTCCTTATCATGCACTGAGGTGCAAGCACATACCACCCCCTTCACTTGGACGTCACTTGCAGCATACTTCTACTTGTATGCTCCATGTGCCCTCCCCTCTTCTCCTTCAAGTTCCTCCTTAAAAGCCACTCCTTTCCTGAAGCCCACCAGTGCTGATCCACCCACATATTCTTGCCCTTGAACTCTTATCGATCAACTCATGTTCAGAACCCCACCTATTTTGCAGTTCTACTCCTCTCACAAATATGGTCTGAAATATAAATTTACATTTTTAAACTATTAGGGTTCTAGTCCTTATGGTTGTAAAGAAAGCCTTTTACAAGTTAACCAAATGGAAACCAATTAATCTAGCTGAATCTGTAGAGAGCATGAAACAATAGTTCTGAAAGGTGTGAGAATCTCACTGGGTTAATGCTAAAACCATCTAAAGACGACAATTTTAATGTAATAATTTAAATTTCAGCTCACTTTAGCCGAAATAGCTAGTTAATATTTCTAGCCCACAATCTCAAACAACCTCTCACATCTTTTTGGATGGCAAACATCCCCGCTGCTCCTTAGCCAGCTACTAACACTTTAAACTTTCCCCCAACGACCTCTACAATGGAGTATGGGCTGTCAATAAAAAAATCAATGCTTTAAGTACAAATTGAAAATGTGGGGACTGAATAAAATAAACAGAATTCATTTTTTAAATTAATGAACACAGGGGCCAACATATTGACTGTAGTATTCATTTTCATATTTTATTCAATAAGATTTCCATTTTTAAATTTAAATGTAGCTGTCAGTCACCAAATTTCCAGTTTTCTGTGCTGGATTGTCACAGGTTTCAGGGGAACTTGCTACAGAATTTGAGTCCAATTTGCCATGGCCTTGATCATTATAGGTGGGGCTGATAGCACCACCTCTAGTTTAGATTGCCCAATGCTTCCTCTTACAACATCCAGTTTTTAGTTGGTTATAACTTTGACAAACATTAACCATTTAGGCTGAAATTTTCCCTGCTGGGTGTCTGCCTCAGGCTGAATGCTTTTGGAAAGTTTAAACAATAAGTTGTTTTGAAATGTTAGAAAAATTCTGCCTACCTTTTATTTAAGAAGATCTAGTGCTCCCATGCTTTTGGAGTATGGAATTGAAAGTTGGCAGGGAGTGGCCTTTTGCTGTCCCAATAAAAATCCACCCAATTTTGGCCACGTTATAAGCCTTTGAAAAAAAATCTCAGTTTGCACATGCTCATGCTCCAAAGATTCTATCCTCTGTGAGCATGCTGGAGCCTCCCGCAGCTCCTAGTGCTGACCAGACTGCATATGCACAGGCTCCACATAGCAACTGAGCATGTTTCATCCCCTCACAATTCTTACATGTAACCGGACTGTGCATGCACCACCACAACCGAGCAACCAAGCATGCTCCATCCCCCCTCAGCTCCTACATACAACCCGGGGGAATGAAAGGAGTAATTTGAGTCACGGAGCCTGATGAGACTGGGACTGGAAGTGGGGAAAGAAACTGTGGCTGGCTGCACAAGAAGACTCGGGGAGAGCCTGGGACTGGCTGGGTACAGAGACTTGGGCTGGGAGCTAGGGGAATAAACTGGCACTGGCTGGGCCTGAGAGCAGGGGGTGGAGGATGGCAGGAAGGAATGTTATGATTGGCAGGGCAAGGAGATAGGGACTGAGAGCCAGAAGGCAGGAAGGAATTTAGGTAAATAACTGGGGTGGGGTGAGGGAACAAGGGTGTGTGTGACTGAGAACTAATTTGCTGGTGAATACTGAGATCAGACAAGTAGCTGGAGGGAGATGGAAGACTGGGACTGGCTGAAAAGGGAGGCTGGGGTTGGGAACCAGTGGTGGGAGGAATTGAGGGGAGGGGAAGATCTAATGAGATGCCAGGGTGCCGGTAAAGAACTGTGAGTGGCTGGGCAAAGAGAGTGAGATAAGGATACAGGGATGAGAGAGACTGCGACGAAGAGTGGAGGAGACTGAGATTGGAAGAGGAGCTTGTGGAGGGATCCTGGGACTGAGAGCCAATGTTTATGAGGGGAGTAGGAGATGGAGAGAATGTGGCAGTGGGGAGAGACGGATTGGACAGGGAGCCAAGAGGTGGAACTGAGACTGGCTGGGAAGGAGACTGGAGACAGGGATTCAAGGCAGGAAAGGGACTGGGAGAGGAAGAGAGTGGGACTCAGATGGGGAATTAAGTGGGGAAACTGGCTGGGTAAGGAGACTGGGACTAGGATGAGATGTCTCAGGAGTGGAGACTGGGAGTGGATGGCAAGAAAAATGGGTCTGGGATGAGTAGCCATGGGTGGGGAAGATACAGGACTGGGACAGAGACAGGTTGGAGGAGATGAGACGGAAGGGTTGTGACCAATAGAACACACTCCCTGAAGATTCCTGAGTCTCACCTTTCCTCTGCGGTCAGTAAATATCTGTGAAACCCACTGGTAAAGTGTGTGTCTCTTCCCCCCTTTAGTGCTAAGCAACCTACTACTGCTGTCAGTTACTCTGCTGACTCAATGGCACAGGTTTCAGCCAAAGGTTCCAGTTCTGCTGCTGTACCGTGCTGGTGTCAACATGATGCTACGTGATGGGAATTTGTTTGTTTTTCAGTTTGCTTTTTTAAAAATCTAGGAAATTACACACAAAAACTATGTTAAAAATACTGCATAAGCAAAGACAGACATCAAAAGTTGGGAAATACCTGTACAACCTTAACTCAACCTTCTTGTGTGTATGCACTATGATATAGTCTTTAATGGCATTTTCACATACTTTTTTTGCCACAGGACTCCAGTCACATTCAGTGTACAGGGCAGACCTACACAGGGGGATAATCAGGGTTGTGTAGTGAAGGCAACTGTTGTCTTTAGGACCCTGCCTCATTTGTTGCAGATGAAGATGTGCAGTGAATGATGCATGAGATTGCAGGAAGAGAAAGTACGGTCTCTTGGTGAAGGCAGTTGACTGCTGCCCTGGAGAACTGGATTCTTTTCACAGGTAGTCACTATTTGTGTATTCCTCGTTTCTGGGTGCTCAGCTTAAGATGCTTGAGTCTAACTTGCATAAGCACTCACAGCTGCAACTGAAGTCAATCGGAGCTGTGCTTTGAATGTAGAAAGTGCTATATAATGCCAAGTACTCTAAAAAATCGGGTCCTAGGCATCTCAAGTTCTTCTTTCTTCATTTTTCCACACCCACAGGTGCATAGGGCATCTATTACTTTCCTCCATTTATTTCAGTCTTGTGTTGGTCTGTTCAGGCTTCTGAGTGTCATGTTGATGGATTTGGCTTCTTTCTCTACTGTTCTGCATAATGTTTCTCTAGGTCACCCTCTTTTTCTCTTCTCAGGTGGTATCCATTTTATCACTTGACGTGGAAGTCGTGTTGGTGACATCCTTAAAGTATGCCCTAAAGACATCCATCATCATCCTCTTACCATGCTTTAGGTTGCTTTGCTCTACTTAGAATTTCTGATGTTGCAAGATACTCTTCCCAATGGACTCTGAAGTTCTTCCCCACATATTTACTTTGGAATGAATTCATTTACTTATCAATGTCTATTTTAGATTTATGAGACTATGCTCCATAAAAGAGGACAGACATAATGCTGGAATTAAAAATTAATATTTTCTATCAGTACTAATCATGCTGCTTTTCTAAATCTTTTCAAGTTTATGAAAGTTGTTTGCTGCTTTGTCTACTGTTTCTTCATCTACTCCGATGGCTGCTTTTGGGACATTGACAGCCATATATTTTGTCTTTTCCTTTTTGATAAATAAACCAACTTGTTTTGCTGTGTCAGAATTGCCAAATAAGGGTGACCTTACCAACTGCAATAACTGGAGAGGAATCACATTATCCCAGTGCCTTGGAAAAGCATGTGCAACATTATTCTGGAACATATCAGGAAACAAATAGATCTCCAAATTAGAGAGGAACAAGCGGGGTTTAGACCACAGAGATTATGTACTGACCATATTGTTGTTCTCAGATATATTATAGAACAAAAAGTATGGAGTGGTAAACACCTCTTGTGATAAATTTTATAGATTTCCAGAAGGCTTTTGACAGGGTGCACAGAGAGAGTTTTTGGAAAATTATGACATATTATGGAATACCAGCAAAAATAATTAGAATAATCAAGGATCTATATGGCAACAATTATGCAGTCAGAGATTGTGACAACATCAGACACTGGCTTGCAGTGGAGTAAGGCAAAAGTGTATTATGTCCCCACTGTTGTTCACAGTAGTTATTGTTTATGTCATGAGAAAAGTAACTGCAGAAGGCAACTGAGGAATTTTATGGACAAATGATAAAGCACACTTGGATTGCCTCATTTTTGCTGATGACATTGTGCTGTTTAGTTCAACACATCACTTAATGGAAGAAAAGGTACCTCAAATTGGGCACTCAAAATTAGTGGAAACTTTTGACCTTCATCCCTCTGTGCTTAATAATTCTATATTCAGAGCAGAGTATGAACAGAGTGCTGTAAATAAGGGCTAGGGTCACACAATGAACACTGAGGATAAAGCAAAACATTGAGTAGCTGCTCATTAAGTGAGCACCGTCCATCTTGGTCATTAAATGAGACAGGAGTCCTATGGAAAAAATCATATAATTAAAAAATGTAATAATGTAATTAAAGTATGTCTCATAATGCATACACACAAGGGGGACAAATTATTTTTCATGCCATACAGGGAACCCTTAATTCTGGCATTTCTTAACTTTTGAGTAATTGAATTTGCAACCTTAATAATGTTCTTTTAACATAGTTTTTGTGTGTAAGATTATATTTCAACTTGGTAGCTCCTTGAGGAAGGGATCTGAGGTCCAAATCTGCTCCCATTTAGGTTAATGGGAGTTTTGCCATTGACTTCAATGAGAAATGGCTCCTAGTCCTATGAAGGTTCTACCTTTTAGTCCTTGCTGATGAGCTTGGTCCTGCAACATGCTAAGAGTCTTCTGGTGGACTGTGAATGGCCTCACCTCTTATGACTCAGCACATTTCCTATGGGGACTGTCCTACGGAAATCCATGGACTACTTAGGTGAGTAAGGTATGCAGAATCAAGCCTTCAGTAAAGTGCTATCTACATTTACCGTGCTCTGAAAACAATTAATAACATAATAAATAATATTATATTATAATAATATTGAGTATTTCTCTTTCTGACCAGAACATGTGAGGAACAGTAGGTTATATGTAACGGAATCATGTATCACCATTGCCTATAACAGTAATTACTTAGTGGCACAGTAAACAGCATTCTTTCTTGGCACACCATGATAGCTAAGGACTTGCTGTAGTCTCAGAAACAGTCTGAATTCCCTGCTTTCACTTGAAAGTAATGTACCATAAAGAAGGTGGGTGATACATTATACAGTAAAATGAAAGCAAGTGCATTTAGCACACCACATTCAGGCACTGTTGTTGGCTTTTGGGTAGCAGCAGACTTTTAAATTATCAACAATGCCGTTGCTTTTTTGCTGGCAAAACATTATAGAAACTTCTTTTGTAAAGTCAGCACTTCAGTAGTTCCCTCTACTCCTATGGCAGTAAGACCTTGTTGTTGTTTTTAAATCCACAAAGAAAAACTTTTCTTTTTAATTTCCCTAATTCTACTGAATACTTGTTCCTTCAAAGAAATATGTCTCTGCACTGGTATCTGTCTAATGTTGCATTGAGAAATGCTGAAATCCAACAAGAGATTTCCCTGCATTACTAACTTAAAAAAATAAGGCAAAAAATAACAATAACTTGACCTTCTGCTATAGATACCCTCTGTCAGACAATGTCAAAATGCTTTGCTAATATTAATATTTACCCCTTGCAGCACTCCTAAGATGTACTATAAAGTAAGCCAGAGTCTTTTCCACTCCTCCCAACTTACATTTCTCCTATTTTCCCCTCCCAATATTGATAGTTATTATTCTCTTCTATGAGAAAACCAATTGGAAAGGGATGGAAAATATCTTTAAATAGTCTGGGTAACTGACTGGCCTTTTCTTTTCAGACTTTGCTTTCTATAAACCAGAAGCTGCTACCCTTATTCACACTGAATAGAACTCTACTTCTTGAGTAGTCACATGGAGATCAACGGGTGGAGTAAGTTACTATTCAAAAGAAGGGAGGCAGAATCTGGTCTAAAATATTTAATATGGATTTTGAGACCAAATAAACAAATACAGTTAATATTTAAACTCAATTGCAAAAGAGTAAACTTCACTCTTGGAAAAATAGGCTAAAGTAAAAATTCTGCCTTTATTAGAGCAAGACATGCTTGGGAAAGGAAAAGCAGAACAGTTTCAGCCAACCAGAGCCATCCTGATTGTGCCACATATTGTAATATCAAACATTATTATACACAGTGCAACAGGCTGGGAGGGTTTTTGTGTTGACCTAACCTTATAAGCAGTGGTTGGAATCTGCACAAACCAACTGGTTCACTGTGGTCCTTGCATCTTCTTAGACCCACCAAACATACAGGACATTGGAATGGTTCTTTGGACAGAGGAATTAGGGCATAGGCTGGAGATGTCTCTGTAGGTAAACCCTAGGAGCAGACAAATCTGGGCAGAAAGATCAGGCTGAGCCTTATAATTTCTGTTGTTATCTGAGTTACTCAAAGCTGAACCTCAGCAAGGGGGCAAGTTTAGAATAAATATAGTGTGTAAAGATTCTGTTTAGAGCCGGGTGGGAAATCCACTTGCTGATACCCACTTTGGGCCCAATCCTGCAAACACTGTCAGGCATAGTCCCAACCAATATTCCTCCAATTTATCCATACTGTGCCACCAATATTTGTGGCACTTTAAAGAAAAATAAGAATCATGATTGCTGCAGCAAAGGGTTTAGATTTAAGGGCTCAATCCTGCAAACAGCAATGGGTTTTGTGCTTAACCCTGTGAGCACACCATTTGGGCATTAAGGGTTAATGTCATAGCTGTCCTGGTACAGTGAAGCATAATTTCCATTAGAAATATTGACTGATGGCCAGGATTAGGTTAGACTTTTTTTTTGTCAGAACATAAGACTTGCCATGCAAAATCATTGTGATGATCTGACTAGCCCAGTATCCTGTCTCCTAGAACAGCCAGTACTAGAGATAGTACTTCAGAGGAAGGTATAAGGATCTCCATAATGGACTATACTGGAATAATCTGCTTACTGGGGAAGTAAACCCTGGCAGTTAGTAGTTGGCTTATGCACTAAAGCATGAGGGTTTCGGTCTTTTTTAAATCCTATACAATGTAACTGTGGATGCTTTCATTATCCATATGAATTCGACTGAGCTCCTGGCTTCAATGATATCTTGTGTCAGTGAGTTGTGTGTGTTGTAAAAAAAATCCTTTTGTCAATATTACATTTGTTGCTTTTTGTTTTCTTTGGATGCCCTCTCATTATTACGTTATGAGGGAGGGTAAAAAGCAGCACACAATTTGCTTTCTCTGTACCATTCATTGCCACGTATACCCCTATCATATCCCCTTAATCATCTCCTCTCTAAACTACACGGTGTATCATCTTGTGATGGTACGCTGCTGATAACTTTGAAAGAGATGGAATTTTCCAGGCTTAAAGATGAATTCTTTTGGCAAGTTTGAATAGAAACAGTTCAACTATTTTTGTACAGTGGGAAAGTGGAAAAAAACCTGCATTTTGTAATTATCAAAACGGTTACTAGCAATTTTTTTTTGAACAGCTCTACAGCCATAACAGCAGAAAAACTGACACAACGATAACCCTCACCTTAAAGGGGACTTGTCCAAGGACAATCTAGATCTTAACATGGATCACAGTTGAACTCCCACATCAGTGTCTTTGAAAATGTCACTGTATGTCAGTTGTGCACAATAAAAATAAGATGACATTGCAATTATATAGGACTTTCCATCCAAGGATCTTAGAGCATGTTAAAAACATTAATTAAGCTTCATAACACCCCTGTGAGTTACTGCTTGCAGCTACAAATGAGTATTATTGTTGTTGTTGTTCCTATTTTACACAGGTACAATAGGCAGTCATATTATTATTAATCACAGCCTTATTTTATTCCCTTTCCTCAATCATTCTGAGTCCTTGTCACTTTCACCCAACACATACGAAAAGAGCAGCTCTAACCGCTGCTAAGTAGAGGAAGATAACACAGCCTCAAGGCAATTCACAACTTTAAATCCCTGCTCTCCACCAACACAGTGGAAAATAGATGCAACATTTTAAAGCAGAGAAACAAATGTTTTATTATTCTTTTCCTCTGCACTTCACTGAATGGTCCAAGCAAATCTAACCTGCCACAAGTGCTGTAACTGCTATGCTATGCTATGCTATGCTATGCTATAAAACAATGATAAATAATTGACTTCAAGCTAAATGTTAAAGCCCATATTTTGCCTGTGGATGTGCCCCATTTAAAGTTACTGGGAGCTGCATGTGTGCATCTAAAGGCACAATTTGGCCCTTAAAATTAAATGAACATTTTCAAAAATTGTAGGCCAAAAAGACAGTTGACACTTAAAGACCTTCCTTCAGGATTTTAAATGTATATTTTTTTGGCCTTAACTAATCATACTTCCCACAGGAAAACACACTATCTGGCTCCTGGGATTGGTAATTGGATGTAGAGCCTTCCACCTCTGAGTCTCCAGTTCAATCCAGGTTGTTTGATAGAGAATGAAAGTCATTGCCTTCTGATGGCTGTTAATGGTTAACAGGATGGGAAATGAGTTTGTGGTCTCAGTCCAGTTATGTGTCCACATCATAAAAAATAACCTCACAGAACAATTTGTTCTGTTTGGCAGCCATTCTCAGCACAGAGCCTTGGACTTGGTGGGTACGGAGTCTGGACTGGTCTTTCACCCGTCTGTGGTTGGAGCGGAGCAAAGTGTTTGTATCAAACCTTGAACCCACTTCAGCTAAGTCTACGGCCCAGGTTCAATATTTTGGGTGAACCTTATCAAGGAAGTTCACCCAGTGGAGAAATTCAAGGACAGCCTTCAGTCAACCGCCACCCTCAACAGCTGCCCCTCCCCTCAACAACCCATGCTCTCTTCCTCCAAACACGGGAGGCATGATAGCTGTCTTCTCCCTCTCACCATTTTTGGGCCCTCACCAGCTAGATGCTCTCCCATGTTTGGGTGAGAGGCTTCTGTTCTGGTTCACTGTTCAATCCTAAAGGCCTACTGGGGTCCCAGGAAGTGGCCTGAACAGCATCCCTCAGACACATGAGAGAAAACCCTCTCCTCACTGCAGCAGTTCTGCACTAAGTTTCTGGTACTCCTCCATAAGGCTCATTACAGAAACAAGAAAATGCTCAAGTGTCCCTTAGCAACTGTATGCTAAGAAATGAAGCCCCACAATTCCCAGAGAACAGAAGAATATGCCAACAGGAAGAAAGGGGAACCTGAGATTTGGTTGAGTTACTGGGGGAAACGTTCCCTGGGATTTGAATGACTTGAACTCAGATCCCCAAGTGAACAAGTTGGGGTGTTTACTTCCAGACTCCCTATCTTGTTCTTATGTCTATGTAGTCCCTCTGGCTCAAGACTAAGGTATATTGATGGCGCAGTGAAGAGAAGCTTGCAGTGACAGGCTCTGCTGTCCCTGTTCTTCAGAGTGGGGACTTCAGTTTCCTGTGCTAAGAGTCCAGCACTAAATTCACATACATATATAAACAGGTGTATCAATTGCTCTTAAATGAACAGTAGACAAATTGGTGTGCAGACACTCCAACGTAAACAGGGCATGTAGGAACACGGGCAGTGTCGGGATGTTATTTTTGTTTTATTTCAGTGTATTAAATGCTCTGATCATTACCTCTAGACAGGTCTGGAAAATATAAAATCCCATATTTTTGGCTGTTTAAATGGAAAGTTTGCATAACACCCCTGTGCTGTGAGTTAGGATTGCCAAGCACAAACTTCATTTCTGGCCACAGAACAGGAGCACTGAACATAGCGTTAATTCACTCTCTCTTAGCTGATCATCCTGTGGCTTACACTAATTAGATGCTTCTAGCAAAGAGAAGTTAATATATTATGTTGGGCTATTACTTTAAAATGATTTAAAACCTATTGGCTTATTTCAGATTTTGTCTTTTCCTTGGATATTTCAGTTAACATGGGAATTAAAATAAAGAATTAAGTCAATAAGTATATAGCCATCTTAGAGCAAAAGAAATTATGCTCTGTCCAGGACTGAGAATTTCTTTATAGCGCATTCATTGACTCAAACATATTAACTTGTAAGTTCACTAGTTGCAGAGTAGTATCTCTAGTTTATATCCATTATTTGGGTTATAAATGAGTAAAGAAAGAAATTACTGTGATTTAGTTATTATGGACCAGATTTTTAGAGGTATTTAGTCACCTAAAGATGCAGATAGGCGCATAACGGGATTTTCAAAAGCACCCAGACTCCTAAACTCCCACTGATTTCAATAGAAGTTAGATGCCTCGGTGTTTCTGAAAATCCCACTAGATGCCTATTGGTTCATTTAGATACCCTTTAAATAGCCATCCCTATGTCTCTAAACAAGGTGTATGTAGGCTAAGAATACTGCAAATGATTTTTTTCCTCCCTTGATAAATTAGAATTTTGACTTTTGCTTTCAGTTCACCTAGGTCTTGAGAAAGATTCAGTCAGGTCCGTGGTAATCATTTTGATCAGCAAGTTGGAGATGGGAGAACTATGTGTCTCCCTTTTTATTTTTTAATGCAAAACATGCAACCAAGTTCCAGTAGCTGAGAAATTAAACTGCAGTCTCTCTACAGGTCTGATCCAAAGCCTATTGAAGTGAGTGGAACTTTTTCCATTGGCTCCAAAGGATTCTGGAGCAGGCCCTACGTGCTTGGGAGAACAACTGTGAATGCTGCACATAGATACGGTTGAAGTGAGGACCATTCTAAAAGGGCTTGCAGCTCCTCAGTCCAGAAAAGGCCAGATTTTGATCTTGGCTAGAGTAGATGCATACTGAGGTGAATGAAAGAAAAACTTTGTGCACAGCTTTTCATTAGAGAAATGCTGATACAGTTGAGAAAGGGGATGGAAATGGAACACAAGGGAACACCTGTTTTAAAGAAGAACCCCAGCATTAAGCTGAATTCTGCTCCCCTCTTCCCTGATAATATTCATAATAAAGCTCTCGAATACAGACAAGCGAATCACTTTGGCTTTTTGGTTTTTCACATTGCACTCTACCACGATCAGGCTACTTATGACCACCCTTGAGAGCCAATAACAGCCAGTGGATAATGCAGCGAGCCACTAAATGCCATATTACCAATGTGCCAATCTCTGCACTGACTTCTAATTCATTTCCAGGTACAATTCAAGGTGCTGGCAACGATCTTCAAAACTCTGCATAGTCTGGGATCATGCTACTTGAGAGTGTAGTTTTAAAACTCCTTGAATTGCACCAAGCAGCAAAGGGTTTTAAAGATGACCTATAAATAGTCCGTTTGTGAGTGTGGCGTGCTTGTGTGCAGAACAGGAAGGGAGCCAGATACAAAACACTAATAGGTATCATGTATTCTCATTTCAGGAATTATTTTAAAACCACCTAGACTCCAAGACTCCATTCATCACTGAAGTTACACATGCTTTGAGGCAGCATGATCTAGTAGAGAGGGCACTGCACTGGGAATCAGAAGACTTGGGTACTATCCCAGCCTCAACCAGCTCTGTGACCTTGGGCAAGTCACTTCATCTCTCTTCCCCCCTCCCACCCTTTGTTTCTCTTATCTGCTTAGATCATAAGCTCTTTGGGACAGGACTTCCTCTTAGTATGTGTATGTTCAGTGCCTAACACCATGTTGCTTGAGGCTTCAAGTTACTATTTTAGTACAAATAAATAATCATCATCCCATAAAAGGGAGAAACACATCTACATGTCTATACAGTAGCACTATCTATATGTACAAACTGAAACAGTCTAGGTCTAGCATTTATATTCATCTATGCAAACTGAGAGAGGAAATCTGAGTAATACTAACAGATGTATTGGAGCATAAACTTTCGTGGGTGCATGTGTCTGACGAAGTGGGTATTCGCCCACGAAAGCTTATGCTCCAATACATCTGTTAGTCTATAAGGTGCCACAGGACTCTTTGTTGCTGTTTACAGATCCAGACTAACACGGCTACCCCTCTGATAAGAGACAATCTGTCACTGCAAGGCAGAAGAGCTTAGGTCAGGAAGCTGCACTGCGTGGTTGGAAAGGAGCAGAGTACGCCCCAGTTATGGCTTGCTGTAGACGGCAGTGTAGGCATTAACTAGCTCCTCAAGGCTCTTCCCCATTAGCATACCCAGGCAGCTCACAACAGAATAAGGCCTGACTTAAACAGGAGTTCTGCTTGTGTAAGGACTGTAAGATCTGGGCTATATAATATGAGAGAGTAGAAATCAAACTTCTCCCTAACTTGTAGCTGAAGAGAGGAGCAGAGTTCTCTGCTCAGTCTTCAGAACTAGAGTTGACTTGGGCTCCCTATCCCACTGCACCACATTCTCTAGCAGTGCTCTGGGACAGGGAGCAGCAGCTGATAGAGGCGGGGGTTGAGGAAGAAGGAGGGGACTCTTCTCTTGCAGTTTTGGTCCAGGGAGCTGCTGGAGGAGCAGCTGATGGTCTTTTGTGCCTTGCAGGGCAATAGGGAATCAGCAGAGACCTACAGATAAGGATGAGGGGCTGCGTAGGCAGGGACAGCTCATTAAATGAATTTGGGGGAAGCTTGGGCATGCAGTTTTCCACCAATCTCCTCATGCTGTGAGCAGCCTGATCAGGGGCCTTCTCTTTAAGCCCCTCTGCTTCCTGGTACACTGGACAATCAGCCTAACCAGGATATCATCCCCAATTCTCCAGTCTCTGAGCAGCTTGGGCAGGGTCACCCTCCCCAAAACACCAACACCTGCATAACAGATTAGAAAGATGGCTTATTTGAGTAACAGTGAAGGAACATCCTTAAAAACTGGTTTCATAGTTAAAATCTACTGTAATCAATCAATTATGGGATGATGGACAGCAAAACCCAGGTGCTCCACATTCCAGTCATTTGTCACACATTTTGATAGTTTATGTCACACACTGGTATGTTTGAAGGTTGGAGATATAACTTATGATGGGAGAATCTCAAAAGGTTGGGACTTTCTTCCTTTATCTATATAGGTTGTAATGTGCCCATCTACATAGTATGTGTGACGTTGCACTCCATATACTTTATAAGTGTGATGTAACTGGAATATGCTTTATGCAAAAGGTCTATTGTAAAGTATCATTACAAAGCTTATAATCTTACTGAGTGTGTTCATCCTATTTGTATGGCTGTATCATTCTTGTATCTGAAACTAGAAATATGAAGTATAACTCTGACGTCCTACTGTAATTATGCTAAGTGTGGGCCATTAATGGTGGTTTAGAATCTTGATGACTCCCATTGACTAGGACAATTGTTTGTAAATGGTTTATTTACCTGCAAGCCTTCCTTTATACGTGCAGACCAGCCCTAGAAGAATGGAGGGGGTCTCACAGGACATGTGAACATGTCACCTGATACTGGAATCCATCTTAAACCTAGTACTTTTCCATTTAGAAGGACGGGTGGGAACCCAGAGAGATAAAAGATTCCCGCCTTGTGCCAAAGATATAAAAGGGGGTGGAACAGAACAAAGGGGGTCCCAGTCATGAGAAAGCCCCTGCTTTTCACATAAGATGCCTGCTGGAACTAACAAGGACTGTACCAGGGGAAAGGATAGGGCCCAGACTAGGAAGGAGTCTAGTCTGTGAAAGAAGCTTACTGGAACATCTCTGAGGGTGAGATTTACTTGTAATCCATTTCTTAATGTATTAGGCTTAGACTTGCATATTTTGTTTTATTTTTCTTGGTAACTTGCTTTGTTCTGTCTAATTACTTTAAACCACTTAAAACCTACTATTTATACTTAATAAAATCACTTTTGTTTATTAGTAAACCCAGAGTAAGTGATTAATACCTGGGGGAGCAAACAGCTGTGCATATCTATCAGTGTTATAGAGGGCGGACAATTTATGAGTTTACCCTATATAAGCTTTATACAGAGTAAAACGGATTTATTTGGGGTTTGGATCCCATTGGGAACTGGGTGTCTGGGTGCTGGAGATAGGTGACCTGCTGAGCAGTTTTTGGTTAAAGTCTGCAGCTTTGGGGGCAGGGCCCAGACCTGGGTCTGTGTTGCAGCAGGCTAGTGTGTCTGGCTCAACAAGACAGGGTTCTGGAGTCCCAAACTGGCAGGGAAAACGGGCTCAGAGGTAATCTCAGCACATCAGGTGACAGTCCCAAGGGGGTCTCTGTGACCGAACCCATCACAATATGTAAGTACTGAAAACCCTGGATGCTCAGCCACAATCAAATCAGAACTCATTGCAGATGTACAGTTGGACCAGAAACCCTGAGAAGAAGCTCTTATGAAATTTCTACGATTTTATGCCTTCAGTTGGTTTGGAAATATAGTAAGGATTACTCATGATATTTTGGCATTTCCACTTATGGTCCTGGCTTGTACAAGGAAGTTGTAAAGGCAGCTGAAAATAATTTTTTTTTTTAAAAAGTGATCTTAATTTTATTGAGTCTGATAAAAGATCCAGTTCAAGCTTGGTTTGATTTTAGCATGCAGGGTTGACAGTAGAGCTTGTCAGAAAATGCTTTCCCCCCCCCCGATGGAAAATATCGACTTAAATGAAAGATGAGATTCTCATGTAATCACATGACTCCAGAAGCTGGGGATTTAAGAAAAACATCAAATATCATGAGAGATGTGATAAAATTGCAAAAGCTGACAACACTATTTGAGCTGGATAATTTGTTATTGAAATTGGTGAGCTAACCTCACCTGCACTTCTTTTTCTCCTGTCTATACAGGACATATGTACACAATTGACCAGATCCTCAAGTTGTAATGGAGCTATGCTGATATCCATCAGCTAAGGAAATAGTCAATGGCCAATATCCATGTGTAGAATGAAAACTTACACACCATTCAAAGTAGAGCTGGTCATACTTGACATTATGAATAATATTTGCTATGAATTTATATCACTTTTTTTCTTAATTGTTTTGTTAACCAATAATGATTTTCTTGGAGTTTCTTCCTTATTTGTATTTGTATTCACAATACAGTTTGGACAAATGATTTTTAAATGAGATGTTATTTGTGAATGTTCCCTTTAATTATTCACTATTTTTTCCTCTATGTTGTCTTATTGTCACAAGATATCATTTGTGTTCCTTGATTGGATGAATACAATTTTTCTAAAAAATGAACAAAAAATAAGGAACAGCAAATAAGAGAAAAGATACTTTTCACAGGAATTTTAAGATGAATAACCTTTGTGCTACAAATTTATGAAATGTTTGGGCTTCTAGAACATTTCCATCAATACCTTGCAATTTTTCAAATGTTTGCAAATAAAAAATATGAAGCCACAAATCATAAGAGATCAAAGAGATCAGCCCTTCTGCTGCAAAAATATTCATGATTTTTTTCTTTTCCTATATAATCAGCTCTCTCTCTAGCTCTGTTGTAACATAGAGGCACAATTACTCACATATTATTACACACGCACAATGCATCTGAATGCTTTTTTCCTGTTTTTAAGTTTCCATCACCGTCTGTGTGAGAAATGGAATAAATAAGAAGCCATGTCTTTTCAGACTGGAAGAGTTCCAAAAGGGAAAGGGCTCTTGACATTACAGAGCTAAAGGAGTTTTGAAGACACTTTCTATTTCCATACTTGTTCCTTTGTATGCTAGGTTGCCTGCCATTATGTTTATGTAATTCTGACAGTGTTCTTAATGACACACTAACAGATTGTAAAACACGCTGCTGGCATTTACTTGTTTTTTTATATTTTTAAAACAATGTCCTTCATGTAACAGTAGTTAAGCGCGGCAGAAGGACATCATTAGAGCCATGGTTAAACTGTAATTTACACCATTAGGAAGGCAGGAGCAATTTTTATTGCCTGGCAATTTTCTTGCTGAAATATTTGGACCATATGGCTCAATTTGTGTAATAACCTTAATTTCAGCACCCTTCAGGTCTGCCTCCATCTCCTACGAATGGTAAAATGCGGTTTAGCAGAAAAGGCAACTGTCTATAGTTAGAGAGTTGAGATTAATAACATGTCACGTCCTGTTTTTGGTGAAGGAATTCTAACAGCAGCCAGATGGTATCTCTACAAATAACTGTCAGGGGTCTTGATCTAATCAATACAATGTATTAATACATCTCCCTTTGCTGCTTCTCGAGGGGCTAGTGCATAACATCTGGAAAGATTGGGGGGACCGCCAAGTAGAAAGCTGATTCTTTTCAGAATCAAACTGAGCCCAATTAATTTTTCATGTACACTTGATAACTGTTTCATAATGAGCTA
This sequence comes from Terrapene triunguis, assembly GCF_002925995.2. NCBI lineage: Eukaryota > Metazoa > Chordata > Testudines > Emydidae > Terrapene > Terrapene triunguis. The sequence goes on along the minus strand of NW_020664613.1, from coordinate 5,179,493 downwards.
TGCGACTTGACGGATTTAGGGTTGGCAGTATGGGCTGCCCATGATTCCTACCCCCATTCAGTCCACTTATAGAAACCAACCCATTAATCAAGCTATCTGGCATAAAACTGAAATCTCAGCTCAGCAAGAGATCAATAACTATCCTAAAAAAAAAATAAAAAAAATCACAGAACCAGGCTCTAGTGGGCACAAGTATCCAGCCATTACATTAGTAATTGCTTTAGCAAAAATAAAACTCAGGGCCATAATCACCCAATAGGAACTTGTACTATAGAATTCATTACTTGCTTCCTGTCAAAAAGTAACATTTAAGTCTGTTAAAAACACTGTGATACTGCCTTCTAAATATGGCTACTATTCAATGTAATGACTGTTATAATGGTAATAATATTTGTATAGTTCTGTACATTAACATGGCACGTTACAAACAGACCAAGACATATTCCCTGCCCCAAAGAGCTTACTATTTATAAACCAAGACAATACACTAGAGAAATGGAGAGTGTGGTGAGATTATACTCACATTCCTGGAGTTTTTAGCAAGGTCTGAAAGGAAGAGAAAGAGGTCCATTTGGCAGGCAGGAAATGGGACAGCGTTACAAGTATTTGGGGAGCCCAGCCTGAAGATGAGTGTTTGGAATAGATTTGAAAGGCAGCAGTAAAGAGAAAGGACAGGACTGAGAATACTAAATTTATCTCACATAGGACACCAAACAGCAGTTTGATGAGAATGACTTTTGGAGACTGCAGACCTGGACTGGATTCAAATTGGCTCCTTGAAGGTAAAAGACTCTGGATACCTTTACCAAATCTTTGCATCACCTAGTGCTCGCTTGTTTTTAAACAGATGCAATATTTCTCTTTTTATAGAATGACAAGTTAATTTTAAAAAATCAAGTAGGATATAAAAATACAAGATTAGAATTCCCAGTCATTATGAATACAAGATACTTGGAGGTCAGTAAACAGCTTTCGTAATTTTCAGATCTGGAACTCCAGTAGTCATGTATGATAGTCACCAAGGTATTTCATGAAGCTACATTTTCATGAACCCATCAAACAGAGGTGTTTTTCAACACCTAATATTGCCAGGGTAAAACTAGGGTTAATTTAATTCTAAAATCTAGTCAAATCCAATTATATCCCTTTCTATTATCTAAGGGTATGTCTACACTACGAGGGTAATTCGATTTTACTTAAATCGAATATGTGGAATCGATATTGCAAAGTCGAACGTGTGTGTCCACACTAAGGACACACTAAGGACAGTAATTCGACTTTGTGAGTCCACACTAACGGGGCGAGCGTCGATATTGGAAGCGGTGCACTGTGGGCAGCTATCCCACAGTTCCCGCAGTCCCCGCTGCCCATCGGAATTCTGGGTCGAGCCGCCAATGCCTTCTGGGTAAAAAAAATTTGTCGTCATCCGTCCGTCACTAACGCCCTCCCTCCCTCCATGAAAGCGCCGGCGGGAAATCAGTTCGCGCACTTTTCTGGTCAGTGACAGCGCGGACGCCACAGCACTGCGATCATGGATCACGCTGCGACCATCGCTGCACTTGTGGCCGTTCTCAACACCTCGCAGCTTATCATACACCTTTCCCTGAGGCAGATGCAGAGAAATCGGGCGAGGAGGCTACGGCACCGCCGTGAGAGCCTGAAGTCGGAGAGTGGCACAGAGCTGTCAGAAACCACGAGCCCCAGCGCCCAGGACATGACGTTGGCAATGGGGCATGTGGATTTTGTTGAACGGCGATTCTGGGCCCGGGAAACAAGCACGGACTGGTGGGACCGTATAGTGCTTCAGGTCTGGGATGAATCCCAGTGGCTGCGAAACTTTCGCATGCGGAAGGGGACTTTCCTCGAACTTTGTGAGTTGCTGTCCCCTGCCCTGAAGCGCAAGGACACCCGCATGCGAGCAGCCCTCACTGTCCAGAAGCGAGTGGCCATAGCCCTCTGGAAGCTTGCAACGCCGGACAGCTACCGGTCAGTCGCGAACCACTTTGGTGTGGGCAAATCTACCGTGGGGGTTGTTGTCATGCAAGTAGCCAAGGCAATCGTCAAGGTACTGCTCCCAAAGGTAGTGACCCTGGGAAACGCGCAGGTCATCATAGATGGCTTTGCCGCGATGGGATTCCCAAACTGCGGTGGGGCTATCGATGGGACTCACATCCCTATCCTGGGACCGGACCACCAGGCCAGCCAGTACATCAATAGAAAGGGCTACTTTTCAATGGTGCTGCAAGCACTGGTGGACCATCGGGGACGGTTTACAAACATCTACGTCGGATGGCCGGGCAAGGTTCATGACGCTCGCGTGTTCAGGAACTCTGGTCTGTTTAGACGGCTGCAGGAAGGTATTTACTTCCCAGACCACAAAATAACTCTTGGGGATGTGGAGATGCCTACAGTCATCCTCGGGGACCCAGCCTACCCGCTAATGCCCTGGCTCATGAAGCCCTATACTGGCGCCCTGGACACAGAAAAAGAACTGTTCAACTACCGTCTGAGCAAGTGCAGAATGGTGGTGGAGTGTGCTTTTGGCCGTCTCAAAGGGAGATGGAGAAGCTTACTCACTCGCTGTGATCTCAGTGAAACCAATATCCCCATCGTTATTGCAGCTTGCTGTGTGCTCCACAATCTGTGTGAGAGCAAGGGGGAGACCTTTATGGCGGGGTGGGAGCTAGAGGCAAATAGCCTGGCTGCTGATTACGTCCAGCCAGACAGCCGGGCCATTAGAAGATCCCAGCGGGACGCCCTGTGCATCCGGGAGGCTTTGAAAGCTAGGTTCCTGAGTGAGCAGGGCAACCAGTGACTTTTCAGTTTGTGGACAGAAAAGCTGAACCTGCCCCCGTTTCTTTACCCAGTCCATTTTGACTATCCTCTCCAGTTACATACAACCTTCACCCCCTTCCCCTTCCCAAAAAATAAAATCATTTCGATTTTTTAATGAACACCGTTGTCTGTATTGCTGTTTTCGCGGGAATATTTTAAACCGGGGACGCAGACTGTGGCGGGGGGCGGGTTTAGTGTTCTGATGCAAATGATACTTCTAAACTCCCGGAATGACAGGCTCCGCACTGGTGGACTGGTTATTTCAATGGAGCCTGCCAGCACTCCTGGGGGGGACTGTGTGTATGTGTCGGCTATGTGACTTTCTGGCAGGGGGGGTAGGGTTACAGATCCCCTGCTGCGTGGATCTGTGAGCCAGGATAAGGACCGCTGCATAAGATCTGTAACTGCCCTCCCCCGCCACAAAGTCACAGAGCAACCCCCCCCCCCAAAAACATGAAAAGCACCTCCCAGACTGACCAGGGTAACCAGTGACTGCACTGTGTATGTGTCCTGATGCTGGACCTGACACCGCCTCTGTACCCTGCTAAAGGTGACTGTCCTGTCCAATTACCAAGCCCCTTCCCCCCCTCCAGACAGACTCTCCCTCAAAAGAACCTGACTGAAACAGTAATGAACAGAAACAAACATTTTATTGCGAACCAGACATGAAACGTGGGGGGTGAAACTTGGACGGGGGCTTGTGTGAGGTGGGTAGGAAAGGACTTATGAAATTTTGGGGAATGTCAGCCTTCTACTGCTAGAGCAGTCTGCAGGGGTTGATTGAAAGTTTTAACGGCCCTTGCCGCCCCTCCTTCTTTGGACTTTGGGTGAGGGTGGTGTGGGACTTGGTGGCGGGTGAGGGCGGTTACAGATAGACTGCAGCGGGGCTCTGTCCTCCTGCCTCCGGTCTTGCAGAACATCCACAAGGCGCCGGAGCGTGTCCGTTTGCTCCCTCATTAGTCCAAGCAGCTTTTCAGTAGCCTGTTGGTCCTCCTGACGCCACCTCTCCTCCCGTTCCATGACTGCTCGGTGCATTTGTGACAAGTTCTCCCTCCACTGTGTCTGCTGGGCTGCCTGGGCTCGGGAGCAGCCCATTAGTTCTGTGAACATGTCTTCACGCGTCTTCTTCTTCCTCCGCCTAATCTGCGCTAGCCTCTGGGAGTGTGCTGACAGGCTGGGTTGGGAGACAGTCGCAGATGTGTCTGTGTGAATTTTAAAAAGGGAGTGAATTCCTGAGACAGATAAATGAAATTGTATACAAAGAACCTAGTCTTTCTCTGTGAACAAGACCATGCACTGAACCTCTCACATGCGCACTCAGGACAAGGTCGAATTTTCGGCCGTCGCCTTCAGTGCCTGTGGACTTGCGGAGGTCTTGGAGTGTTCAGAGAACTGTGGCTGGAGACCTGAACTTCTGGAGCGGGCAATAATGGTAAGCCGCAGACTTGTGGCCGCTTAAAACTCCAGCTGTAGCACTGGCCTCCTTTCACATTGAAAGCAATGCCAGTCTCTGCTGCCAGCAATCAGGACAGCATCAACTCTGCCCCTGTCCCACCCCCTCGCGGCTGTCCCAGGGAAAGATCCCTGTATGCTGCCCCTCTCCCTCCACCGCGTGGCTGTAAAGCAGTCCCAATACTAACAGTCCCCTCCCTAATTCAAAGCAGGGCGTCATGAGCGACATCACCCTCCTGAGGATCCCGGACACCCAGAGAGAACGCATGCTGCGGGAAAGCATGCAGAAACCGGGGCCGTATGCCGCCATGCTATGTCGGGCCATGATCCCCGAGTACCTGATTGTGGCATGGAGGGGACATGTCTGCTACCACGGAGGGCCCACTAAGATCGCCCTACCCCGGAACCTGATCAACAGGCTTGAGCTCTACCTCCACGAGACCTACGAGGAGTTCTCCTACGAGGATTTCTCATCGATCCCCGGCCACATTGACCGGATTTTCGCGTAGGTGCACTGGGACTTTGGAGTGGAGCGTCTTGGGCCTGGGAATCATGTAGTAACGGACATTGTGAAATTTTTTTAAAATACTTGGGACTAAATTGAGAAGAGCCTAAGACAGAGAAATCATGCAAAACCCATTTGTTACCTTTGTAAATATTCCTGTTTTGTACCTGATTATTTTTTTACTAGTTTACAGCACTTTTATAAATACACATTGTTAATAGTATAAATATTACCGTTCTGTTTTAAATAAATGTTTACATGTTTACAGCACTTACTGCTTGATCCGTCCCCTGATTCTGTGTCCGGGGTAAGGGATGGGGACGGTTGGTACGGGATCTCGGTAAGGGTGATGAAGAGCTCCTGGCTGTCGGGGAAATCAGCGGTGCCAGCGCTGTCGACTGCCTCGTCCTCCTCATCTCCTTCCTCCTCTTCCCCGTCCGCTGTCATGTCCGACATGATCCCATCCTCGGAGTCCACGGTCAGGGGTGGGGTAGTGGTGGCGGCCGCTCCCAGGATGGAATGCAGTGCCTCGTAGAAACGGGATGTGTGGGGCTGGGATCCGGAGCGTCCGTTAGCCTCTTTGGTTTTTTGGTAGCCTTGTCTCAGCTCCTTGATTTTCACGCGGCACTGCGTTGCATCCCGGCTGTAGCCTCTCTCTGCCATGGCTTTGGAGATCTTCTCGTAGATCTTAGCATTCCTTCTTTTGGAGCGCAGCTCTGAAAGCACGGACTCATCGCCCCACACTGCGATGAGATCCAAGACTTCCCGATCAGTCCATGCTGGGGCCCTCTTTCTATTGGATTGCACGGCCATCTCTGCTGGAGAGCTCTGCATAGTTGCCACTGCTGCTGAGCTCCCCTCGATGTCCAAAGAGGAACTGAGATTCAAACTGCCCAGACAGGAAAATGAAAATGAATTCAAATTTTCCCGGGGGTGTGGCTGGTCAGAGCATCCGAGCTCGGACTGCTGTCCAGAGCGTCAACAGAGTGGTGCACTGTGGGATAGCTCCCGGAGCTATTACCGTCGATTTCCATCCACACCTAGCCTAATTCGATATGGCCATGTCGAATTTAGCGCTACTCCTCTCGTTGGGGAGGATTACAGAAATCGATTTAAAGAGAGCTTTATGTCGAACTAAATGGCTTCCTGGTGTGGACGGGTGCAGGGTTAATTCGATATAACGGCGCTAAAGTCGACATAAAAGCCTAGTGTAGACCAGGCCTAAGTAACTCTAATTTGAAAAACTTAAATATGGACAAGTTAACTGATAAACTTATTTTTCTTCCCCCACTATACATTTTTCTTTGCCAATTTGAGTAGATGTGTTTGATCTCTGTAAGAAAGCTCCTTCAACTTGACTAGGAATTCTTCTTTTAAAATATATTTACTTCCAAAATTTGAGTCAAACATGGCAATGTAACATGAGGGAAAAAAGTTATTTTATTACATTGTAAACTATATCTTATCAATCACATTTGTGAACTGAATTCCCCTTGGTAAGCATTTATTTTGGTTATAAAACCAACCAAATTTTCAGTCAAGTGTATTGCTATGCTGGATGATTAGTTTATTCTCAGCCTCTCAAGACTCGAATGTGAGACATATGGAAGCCAATAAGGGTATATTTCTGTAAGTGTTTCACACTCAGAAGGCACCTGAAACGTGTGAAGTACTAGGCCCTTTACAATGCAGGACACAAGAATAAAACAATATTATAGAAATTTTCAAATATGGAGCTAATTTCTTTTAAAAGTAACATATCCTTCATGACAAGGGAAACCTGAGAAGTCTACTTCTTATTAATCCTTTAGAAAAGAGAGGTCATGTCACAGAACAGAATGACCAAGAACAATTCAGTCATCAACACGAGGATTTCTGAAGAGTTGGTGAGAAGATTAAAAAAATAAAACAAAAATATTTGTATGAAATAACAACTGCTCCCAAAGGAGAGTCTCAGTACATCATCACTGTCTTTTTTATCTCTGTTTAAACTAGTCATGTGATGCAGATTGTACAGTAAGATTTAAGGACTGGATGGCTCAGATTGTTGGTCATGGGATATGGAACTGGTCAACTGTAGATCACCCACTTCTCTCAGGTAGTTTGAGTCAGAGTAGGGGCTTACTGAAGCACTTAATCAGTTTCTGCAGGGGCATCACACTGCCATTCTAAATACCTATTCACACAGCTGTTGTGCAAAAGCCAACACGTTCATATTACAGAATCTGGGTCCAAGTCCCCTATTCATGTTAAGCAAACTGATCAGACCCAGAGGGGAAAAAAAGACAAAAAACATTTTCTATTTTTGGGCCTCCCCAGTTCATAGCCAAATAAAACAATGACAGGAATTCCAATCCAGCCCCATTCTGAAACTCTGCAAACAAGCTTTTACATTTTAAAAGCTGCATTCAAAGAAGAACGATTCATTTGTAAACCAATCACATATGCCACACATGTGGTGGGTGTGGGTCATTTCATTTGAATTAGAAAGCAAATGTCTCTATACTTGAGAGGTCACTGGCTGTTGTAAGTTAAATTCTTTTCACTGTTAGGCATAATTAAAATACTCTAGCAGTGGTTTCAGTAATTTAAACATTGCAGTATTGTTGTAATATTTTTCTAGGCTTCAAGAGTTCACAATTGTTTGGTCCAATCAAACCTGGGAACACTGGAGAAGTTATCACCCATCAAGGTAATTACTTTCAAGTTGAAATAATTACTCCATCAATGTTAATGGTCTTTCAACTTCAATAAAGCACTCACCTGCCGATAATCACTGCTAACCTCTTGCTCTCATGCAATTCCCTCTCTATTTAGTGGGTTATATTACAGCCGTTAGAGTGGTCACTTGTCCTGAACAGCTGCTGAATTTCACTTTGATTGGCTGTGAACCATAAAAAAATTAGTCATCTGTGTATGATTTCCCCCAACCCATAAGCCCTTGCAGAGCTAAGGATATGATCTCTTGGCTGTAACAGGGCACTTTTGGGGCAGCCATCTTGATTCTAGTGGTGGATTCTTCCCACTTGTTAACAACAGGACAGCAGTTCAATTAACTTTTGCCCTCCAATGCCATTTACAGCTTTTGGTCTCTGCTAAGTGGCACATATTCTGAATTTATGGCATGTGTCAGTTATCATATAGAGTATTTCATTTCATCTTGTTTCCTTATAACATGCCATGGGTTTCCTATGCACTTGAATAGATTTCATAATAACTTAATAGATGTGTAGGAAAAAGTCTTACTGATATTGTTCTATGGTTTTTTCCATCCTCAAATTTACAGTGTGTTTTTATGGTATTATACAAAAGTTTCCACCAAACAAAATAATTCCTTAATGACAGTTTACTATACCTTGGTATATGAGATACAGCAGTATTTCTATATACCCAGAAGTAGAAATAATTGTAGTATGTCAGATTTACTGCTGGCAACTGCTTTATCACTCTATTTATGGAAGAAAAAATAAAGTCCCATACAGCATGATAAAACTTTCGTATATCTTATATTAATATGAATATGATCATTGCTATTATTTATAATTTGTATTCTGGTAGCACCCTCAATGTGCAAGTTATTAACAACACATACAGGAAGTCAAAATCCCCACATGCAAATCTAAAGCCCTCATCCTGCAAAATCCAATGGGACTACTCATGTGGTTAAAGTTAAGCATGTGCTTATGTGTTTGCAGGATCAGGGCCTAAGAAACTAAAATCTATCAATCAAATGAAAATGGCTAGTCTCTATATCTTTTATTATATCCTTTCAAATGTACATGGCACCCTTAGCTACTCTTTACTGAGGAGTGACTGGTTTAGCACACAAGTGCCTAATCCTGTAATCCACTGCACATAGGCACACTGCTAGAGCCTAGGCAGAGTCCCACTGAAGTCAGTGGGGATCTGTGCAGAGGTGAGGGACCATAAAATCTCCAGTAAAGCAGAGTCTGATGGCACACACATTCTATATATCCCTGTGCAGAGCACTGTACTCAACTTCTCTCACTTATTTTCTATTCTGTCTTTTGCCTCTATTGCATGATTGTCTTGTTTTCTTTTTCAACTTCCGCCTTTACATTTGTTCCTTCTCCCTTCCTCTCACCCTTTCTCCAAAATACATTCTAAGAGTTACCTTTTCTTAGATACTGAACTCCTTATAACTTATCTTCTTGATTTGCCTGGCCTTCCCTGGTCATCTGGTTGTCAAACAGCCAAATATTTAGACTAGCGGTCATAGGAGACGTGGTATATTATATCCATGAAAGAGACAGCATTTACTCACACTCACCTCAGAGTGGTATTTGACATACAGCAGTTTCAGTAGCTCTGGTAACAGGGTAGCATCCTTTGACTTTTTCATGACAGCCATTGTTGGACTTCAGTCTACCATGCTGCCACCTTTCAATCAGCACTAAACACTGTAATTAACTAGCTAGGTAGTGTTACAGTTCAAGACAACTGTACCTGCATTTCCGCTAAGTGGTCCAACATAGCACCCACTCTCAGGCTTCCAGCTCCCCTGCCATTGCCTTTCTGATTGGGGACCCGTCTCTCTCCTTTGCGACCAGGCTATTTCCAGGCTGCACAGTTCCCTGCCTACAATGTGTATTTCCCAGCAGAGGCAGGTTGCCCAAGGACACCTGCTTGTTTTCTCGCCAGAGATGGATAACAGGTGTAATTGCTACAGATATAAGTTACCACACTGCACTTCCTATACAGACCTACTTTAATTCTTATGGTAAAAAGCATTATAGGGAAAACACATTAAATACAATAAAAGAACCTGCACGCATGCTAATAAGCTTACCAGAATTAACCCCAACCCTAACAAGGGGTCTGGCAGGAGCAGTCTTTCAACTCCCCATCCAAGGAATTTCATTTGTGGTCACAAGTTCATCACAGCTTCAGCTCAGGACAAGCACCCAGTCTTATGAGACCTCAGTAGGCCCACTCCTCACAACCCTAGCCTAAGGACTAGGGCTGTCCAGACCAGGGGTCCTGTCCATTTGCTGGATCAGGAAGAAGGCCCTGAGCTAGTTCAAAACCAGGCTAGTCATCCAAAACCACATACTTTGTCTATTGGTCCCTGTAGAATCCAGTTTGAACTAGTATATGAAGACTTCTCTGGGGGGTGGTTTCAAAGGGCTGATAACCGGAGGAATCACATTAGCATCCCCCTCCCTACTAGAGAAGGTACATACAATGCCACAATAACACATACATAATTTTTAATACAATGTACCCAGAAGGTATTAACCCTAATTCAATAAAGTGTAACTTAATTCAATCATGTTTATCTTAATTCCATAAGATTTGTTCAGAATATTACAGAATATTGTCAGACTGTCACGGATAATCTGAGTGACACTTCCCTCTACTGGAGAGAATCAGAATTACTTCTCTGTGTGTCATAGGCCCTATGCTGCCAGCAGCTAATGGAGATTCTTTTTTAGTTCAAGTGGTAGAAGTTTGCGATATTAGAACATAGATATCCGAGTTCTATTCCCATTGGCATCACAAAATTCAAAGTGGTCAGATAATTATAAAGGCCTATGCCACGGATTTGACACATATTAAATTAAATATAGCTTAACACATCTTTACAGGGAAGTAAATGGCTATGTTTCAGGGAGGCAGAATAAATCTATCAAGTGTTTTGAAAACCCACAAGGCAAATCTCATTTGGATTTGGAAATGGATAGAAAAGAAATAATCAAGATTGAGGAACCTGCAATGATATTACCAACCCTCAAATTTTTATTATGCATCACCATTTCCAATAAAGTCTTCAAGTTTATTTTTTGGTTAAGCTTAAAGTGGCTAGGTCATGTCCAATAGGCAAGGAGCACGGGTGTGAATAACAAGAACACGTATGGCCATAAGCCTTACAATACAGGCATTTCCTTTTTTCCCGTGGAATATTCTAATGTGATAAAAAAAGTCTAACAGATTAAATAAAGGAGAGAGCTCATTGCTTGCTCAATACTTTGTCTTGCATTGTAACATGGAAGCTTGTGTGAGAGAATGACTAATGGCGTATCCCATGGGGAGCGCCAATAGAAACGCTTTAGGAGATTAAATGATTTAGCCTCATACCCCTGAAAGCTATATTTTAAAGGGGCAGAAGTTTAATCATTGGAATGCTAGTTCCTTCAATAAAATTACATTTTAATTAAAGTGTCTCATTCACAAAAGCTACAGTTAAGGGTGTATCAGCAAGTTCATGATAAAATTCTATTTCCAAGGAGTTATAACTTTGAAACTTAGTGTCCAGGTTTTCACCTGTTGTGATAATTGACCTGACCTCATGGTATCTTTGATAACAGGACTCAGTGCACTTTATGTCAATATCTTTGAGTCCAGGCTCTAGTTGTTACATTATATTCAGAACACAAAAGGCATGATTCTGGTCTCAGTTACACTGGTGTAAATCAGGACTAACTCCACTGAGTTCAATGCAGTTGCACCAATGTAAAACAAGCATAGAAGAGAGGAGAATCAAATGCAGAGATTTCTTTCCAAAGGGCAGTATAATATTAAAATAAAAAAAGGCAGTAAAATGGATAAATACGCATGATACAGGAAAGTAAAAAAAGCATGTAAGTCACGGTCACCTTAGTATTTGTCAAACAACTTTGCATACACTGCTAATGTAATTGGGATTCCATTTAGTGTTTGGGGAAAATAAAGCATTTTGGAGCCAGAAAGGTACTAATTCAACAAATAACAACTGTTAATTTAAAAGGCTTTTAAATGATGTTGTTAAAGAAATATACTGTAATAATATTACTTAAAAGGCCATTTTAGTAGATTTGATTACCCACAATACAACCATCTTGGATGCTTTCTGTTGTTGTTGGCATGCCTAGAAGACACTGCAATGCATAACTGGACAAGGGAATTCTGATGCTCAGAAACATGTTGGATGCTGCCTGAACAGGATGTGAAAAGAAGCTTCCGACATTTCTCCATTTTGAAATTCTAGGTATCACATTACACATCCTAGCTGGGCTTTTCAAAGAAACATAAGGAAATTAGGTGCCCAAGTCCCACTGAAGTTCAATGGAAGTTAGGCTCCTTTGAAAAGTCCCAGCCTACATTTTTACAACCTAGCATGCTATATAGTGCAGAAGCAATGGATCGCAGAGGCCAAAAGCATGCATTCCTGCCATTTAACCCAGGACCTCGCTCTCTTTTCACAGTAAGAGGCATGATAAATCTTATCCTTTAAGGCTTCTAGGAAAGATATAGTGTGCTTTAGAAGCATATACCTATGGGTACCTTAGATCCCTCAGCTAGATTCCACTCATTTATGTCAAGAGGACTATTCTAAGGAAGTTTACGATAAGACCTTAATACTGAATATTAAATCTCAGCATGCCACTATGTACAACTTCAGTTATCTGAATATAAATGGAATATAAATGAATAATTTTAGATTATCAATGTAACCGATAATGGTCTTGGGACACGCCCATGTTTTGGACAAAAGGAAGGTTAGGGTATCTGAGCTATTCAAGTTTGGGTTCCTACGAATCTTAAAATTATACCAACACAATAGATTCTTGGTACATTATAAAAGATTGTTTTCAGAAGACTGTCAAATGCAATAGCTGACATTGCATTATATAGTCTAGTGCAGCTCTATAAGTATCCCTTATAGAAAGATTTGAAGTGAATGGTTAGAGGAGAGGACTAGTCAGTAATCATAGACAGCATTACCAGCTCTGCCTCTGACTCACATCATGGTCTTGGTCCAATCACATTATCCCGTGCCTCAGTTTACACATAATGAAGATAATAGTACCTCCATGGGACTTCATTAATTAATGTTTGTAAAGCACTTTTAAGTAGATGGTAGTATAGAAGTATTATTATTATTATTATGTATTTTGTGTGCCTGTAATAGTTGATTTGCTTCTAATTCAGAAGAGCTATGAGGCAAATCTTCATAGATTCTGTAAATAAATCACATATGTAGAACTAACAATAATTTTCATGTCATGCTTAAACCAGCATTGATTTCAGATTAATAAAAACATTAAATCCAAGTGGGATTGATTTTGTTTAGCTTGTTATGAGCAGCCTCTTAAAACAACAAAAGAATAAAAATTACATTGGATGTTTTTTCTAAAAGGAATTATTGTGGGGAAATTCTATGGCCTGTATTATACAGGAGCTCAGACTAGATGATCACAATGGTGCCTTCAGGTTTGGAATCTATGAACAATTGCATAGAAGATTTAGGACCACATTTGCAAAGTGAGGTACACACAAGTAGCTATGCACACCTATTTACGCAAGAAAAACACTACTTTGTGCTCAAAATCATACATTAGCATCTGTATATCAATGACTAGACATCTACATGGGTAGCTGTTATGCATACACTGGATATATATGAATGTAAATTAGGTGTCCAAAGGCTAATTTCAGGCACCTAATGGAAAAAAATGGCCCTATATCAACATTTTAAAGTAACACAGGTCAAACCAGAACATAAACTAATTGAACACTGGTTTAGTATCAAGTTCTTACCGTTACAGTTAATGCTGTAATAGCTGGGATGCTAAACGTTGGATCACTCCGTTTCTCTTGATAGACCACACGATACTGAGAAATAACCCCATTGGGAGATATAGGTTGGGTCCAGTTCAGCAGCACAGAATATGCACTTGTAGCTTGTGCCCAAGGGGCTTGCATGCCCCAAGGTGGAGCTTCCAAAGTTTGTGTTGAAGACCACAGACTATCCACTGACCCCCTGGAATTTTGAGCTCTGACACGATATTCATAGATAGTGAATGGCTGCAGTGCATCAGAAGCATCAATAAATTCCAAGGCTCCTTCAGACCAGATGAATAAAAGCAGCTCCTCTTGAGTGTTTACAGGACGTCTGAAATACAAATAAAACCAGTCCATTTAAAGCTTACAGTGACTTAAACACAGTCAGATGATATTGAAGTACAAGTCCTAAATTCAGTCTATACTTGAGAATAATACAGATCTTATCTCTATTCATTGTATAGTCAAGGAACTGCCCTCCTTATTTTGCCTTATAAGTCATCAGCCTATGTCAGGTATTGACTATTGAAAAAACTTTCAAGGAAAAAGGTAAATAACTAATTTCTCTTTGCCATTAAGTAGGAGAAAACCGTGAAAACTCAATCAATACTACTGTAATAGCACTGCAATAGCACTTTGTCCTTTATTAGAGAACACTCCAGGCCTAGGGCTTCAAAGATGAGTGCCTAAACTGAGGCCATAGTGCCCTAAATCCATATTTAGTCACCTAAACAAGTTATCTAACTTCCAAGTGTTGCAGATTCTCAACATTTTTGAAAATCAGGACACTTATTTAGGTACTTAAATCGGGACTTAGGAGTCTAACCCCGACACTCAATTTTGACCCACTTTATTATTGAAAGCAATTAGTTGCCTAGAACAGGGGTTCTCAAGCTTTTTCTTTCTGAAGCTCCCCTAACATGCTATAGAAATTCCACAGCTCACCTGTGCCACAACAACTGTTTTTCTGCACATCCAGTAGATTAAAAGCCAGAGCCAGTGCTACTGGGTAGCAAGCAGGGCAATTGCCTGGGACCTCATGCCACAGAGCGCCCCGTGAAGCTAAGTTGCTCAGGCTTCGGCTTTCTGCCCTGGGCCCTAGCGAGTCTAACACAAACCTTGCTCGTAGGTTTATTTTGGCAGACTCCCTGAAACCTGCTTACTGCCCCCCCAGTGGAGAACCACTGGCCTAGAACACAAAGGGACAAATATTCAAACAGTCCTTTAAAACTGTGCCTATACATTTTGCCTGTACTCCAGTTTACACGTGAAAAAAAAATCACATTTCTGGATGAAATTGGGGTTCTCAGTCAGACTGAGCACATCCAATTTCCAGATGTAATTGTAAAAGCTCATTAGAAAACATGATCCATAGTGCTGTCCCATAATATAAATGTGTATCTTTTTCAAAGGGATTTTCTACTTAAAATATTTTGAAGCACTTTCACATGTCAGCAAATGAAGACTCGTCACTGTCCACACATATGCACTTAATATGTCCAGTTAGAGGTAGCTCTGCTACTGGCAAATCCTGAGATTCTGCTAAGTTTCAAGGGAGGTTACAGGTGATCAGCTTCTCTTTTACAATTTGGCCCCACTAGCATGTTAATTTAGAGTTGATGGATAAAGGCAGGTCATAAGTTTCTAGATGAAGTTGCCAAATCACTTACCTTTACTAGGAATAAAAAT
This sequence comes from Terrapene triunguis, assembly GCF_002925995.2. Lineage (NCBI taxonomy): Eukaryota > Metazoa > Chordata > Testudines > Emydidae > Terrapene > Terrapene triunguis. The sequence goes on along the minus strand of NW_020664613.1, from coordinate 5,164,447 downwards.
GTTTGTCTGGAATGAAACCTGGTGGTTGAAGACTATGATAAATCTCAGTGAAAACTGTGCTGCACCTCACACAGATTTTGGTATTTTCCTTACTTTTAACTGAAACCTTTGCCTTCACATTAAATAAAACCATTTTATCCCTGCATGCTAACAAACAAAAAAGCAAATTACATTATCTGTCACTTGTATCACAAATACGGCAAAATCACAGGAGTGGAATTGGTTTGTCTGGCTACCAGGTGTCATCACTACTTCACATGCACATTGGCTGAAGAACATTTCTTTGGCAAGATAAAAATCTGAATTTCAATAATTCTGTCAGCTTTTATTTTGTTAGTCCAACTTTAGTCACTATTTTTAAGGATATAAAAAAATCAACAAAACTATTAAAAAAATACTAGCAATCTCAGGTGCTTGTAATATTAGATTCTGATATATTTTATACAAATATAAACAAAGAATGTACATAGTTGTGCATGTGCACATATATTCATAAGTACACACACAGATGTGTCTGCCCTTAGACATGTAGACAAACACCCTGCTCCCATATTTTTCCCAGTTGCAAGAAATGGGAGAATTTCCAGCAAACTCTGGGATGTACCAACCCCAGGATATTGTAAAGTTTAAAGGGTGGGAGCAAGAGAAAAGCAAAGAGATTTTCTGGGTCTCACTCCTCCAGATTGGGGGAGTGACCAACCACAAACCATGTTGATACTGAAGATCTGGTGATGGCGTTTGGTGAAGGGGAGGAAGGACAGGCTCTCTAGCTGCCCCTAAAATAAGAAGTGGGAGCCTTTGATGAGGTGGAAGAGAGTGATGAGTGGACCTACACATTGACCCCTAAGCCATACTTCATCAAGTGTCCTGCAGCATAGCACCATGAGTTTGATTTTTTCATACTTTACTCCATGTCAGATTAAAAACACATGCAGAATTATCATTCAGATGTCATTTACTGTGCTCATCAATGTGAAGTGCACCCTTACAAAAGATGGATGCATACTTTACCTTCTCCTCTCTCCTGTTGTTTATTCACCCCGCTCCACATGGTAAGATGTATTTCCTTCTTGCAGTGCTTAGGTACCTTCATGATAGGTATCTTAGAAATACCTCAGAAGACAAAGAACCTGTCCATAGGTTTTTAAAATCAAGTGTAGCAGATAATTGTATCAAGACAAGGTGGGTGTATATTTGCAAACACACCCCACAAAACCAATGATATACTTGAGATACCTCAATGATATTTTCATCCTCTGGACAGATGACCTAAACTCCCTCACAGATTCACAGATTTCCATCTTAACTTCAACAACCACCACATGTCCATTAAACTCTCTCTCTAGAACTCTCCCGCACAAGCATCATCTTTCTGGATAACACAATCAGCTTCAGCAATGGAACCCAACAGACACCTATATCCGAAACCTCTGGATCACCACATCTACCTTCATAGATATAGTGACCACCCCAAACACACCAAGAAATCTATTATCTACAGCTAGGCACTCAGCTACCACAGAATATGCTCTGAGGAGAAAGTCCAGGATATATACTTTAACATACTCAAAACCGCCTTTACCAAACAAGAACACTCCACCAGAGAAGTAGATTACATCATGAAACAGGCCATTCAAATACCCTGAGAGAACTTGCTTCAGTACAGAAGTAATCCTCCCCTCCCCCCGAACACACACACCTAGTTGTTTCCTACCACCCCACAGTGGGACCCATACAGTGTATCATCAAACAACTTCAACCCATACTTGATGGGAACCCCATCCTGAAATAAATCTTTCCTGAACTTCCTCTTCTGGCTTTCAAACAACCCTCCAACCTCTTCAAGCTCATCATCAGTGGCGTGTTCCCACAGATCAGGACACAACAACGCAAAGCGGCGCCAGACCCTTCCAAAACAACAGATGTAAAACCTGCAGACTTATCTCCATTGCTACAATGATCAACGCCCTGCACAATACAACTTTGAAGATCCACGGGTTCTACACAGACCTATCACAACCTCACCCAGTGCATTAAATGTGCCCCAATAGCAACTATGTGGGTGAAACCAGACAATCACTACACTCTTGAATGAACTCACACAGGAAAATGATAAAAGACAAAAACACCACATCACCTATGGGTGAGCACTTTTCACAAAGCGATCACTCCATACCTGTGCTCATCCTCAAAGGAAACCTGCGCAACACTTGCAAAATTTGAGCCTGGGAGCTTAAATTCGTAACTCTGCTAGAACTAATAATCATGGACTGAACAGAGACACTGGATTTATGGCTTATTACAACATCTGTAACCCACTAACCCCCACTCCAGCTGCTCCCCCTCCCTTTCCTCCCTATGACTGGAGGGGTGTTAATGGGCCACTTCACCTTGAATGGTCCCTTGAAATATGCATAAACTACTTATGCTAAACAATCTGCTCCACCTTTTATTTAGTTGTGACCCTCTTTTTTTGAGTTAGTTTCTCTGCAGAAGAGCTCTGCATAAGCTCAAAAGCTTGTCTCACTATCAGAAGTTGGTCCAATAAAAAGGCATTATCTCACCCACCTTGTCTCACTAATATCCTTGGACCAGCACGACTGCAACAACTCTATCTGCAAAGTGTCATGCACACCTATGCCATCACAAACAATTATAAATAACAATATATTATAACTGTGCTCTCCTCCCAATGTATTTACAAATATTCCTAAAGAGAAGTAAAAAAGTGGTGTCATTTTAAGTGTAATAAAGTTATCTTTAATACCTGGTATCTGGGCTTGCTTAGCACAACAATTTAATTAACCATTAAAGCACTTCCTAGAATTCACAAATTTATGTTTAGTACCATTTTAGAAATTCTGTGAGAAACAGCTACTCCACAGTGACAGATCAAATATGCCATCAACTGTAAGCTCAGCCGCAAGCAAAGCTGAACATTGTAGTCTGGTTAAGTATTTAGATCTTATTACTACTGAATATTTAATGAATGAAACTTATGGTTAGGTAAATGGTTCCATCTGTGGTGCTAAAACCCAGAATATCTTCATGTATGAATAAACTTTGAACAGAAGTGGTTGAACAGTCTGTAATCATTTCAATCGACTTAAGATTTAAGATTCAACTGCTCATTTAACTGGAAGTGTTTCTTCTCTACAGTGAGCTGCATAGGAAAACAACATTTCCAGGAGCTGGAAGCTGTCTCAATCTGCACACTCTGATTTGCTGCCTATGCTCAATTTAAAGATGTTCAGAGAGAGTTATTTTATAAAGGGCAAATCCAGTGCTTAATTTGTTCCAGGGCTTGCCAGGCCTGAGCTCTGGCACCTCTAGGCTTGGCAGTTCATAGCCCCGGCACCTCTGGGCTTGCTGCATCAGTTATGAAAGTAAATCATTGCTTGAGTCCCAGCATCTCTTTGCTTGACCCTCGGCACCTCTTTCATTACAAATTAAGCACTGGGCAAATCCTCCCTGGCCCACACCAAGCTCTAGCAGGGGTCGGGAGGACGGGACATCATCTTCCATGCCAGATGACTAAACAGCTACTACTACAACCACAAGGCTGCAACAGTGACTACAGCACCTGCTCTTCCCCTCCCTTACATGGTGGTGGGAGATAGTCAGTGAATCCTTGTACTTTTGGATGCACCAGCTCTGCCTCTGGGGCCATGCTCAGAATATGCCTTCAGAGCCATGTCCCATCCTGACCCCAATCCTCACAAAGTCAAAAGAGAACATGGACTAGTGCTGCATGTTGTCCCTAGGCCCAGGTGGTGAGGGGCTACTCTTGGAAGCATTGTACAGGCCTGAGGCAAAATGCCCCTACAAGTTTTTGCAGGGACAATGTGCTTCACAACGCACCCTAATACTATCTTCCATGCAGTGCAACTAGTTATAATTCAATCGTGACACACCTCCAGAAATTTATATTGTGTTTCTTTTTAAAAAAATACGGACTTTGATGTAGGAAACATATACCAAAAAAAAAAAGGACATGAGTTGGGCGCACATTAAAACAGTAATTTAGACCATGGTTTATATTAATTACAAATAAAAATGATAATCATCATGAGCCAAATGCAGCACTCACAGAGGTCAATATAGCCATCAATATAGGTCTTTATATCACAGTAACATCTAAGTGTCTAGTAAGCTGCACATCAAGTGTAAACAATACGGGGAGTAGTAAAGTGGTGTAACTAACACTAAACGGGCACTCAGTGGGTATGAAAAATAAGCATAACTGACATTCCAAAGGGAAGAATAAGGAAGAGCAAGTCACAGCTGTCAACAGCCCATAGCATTTGCTGTATCTTAACTACTACTGTTAATTTTTCTGTTAAACCCCTTTCCCTCTCCCCTAGACTCATTTTGCACACTTACTGAATGACAGGCCTTTGCAAGTTACACTGTTATCCCACTTATATTTATTTTCTAAATAATTCATCCCTGCTGAATTTAGCTGAGATACTTCCACTGAAGTTGCACCAGCTTAAACCAGATCTGAATTGGACCCCACATATTTCTAATTTTATAGGTAATTTTTTTCTATATGATCAGTTCTCAAACTGAGGACCACAGAGCACTTGGTGACTGGTGATCACATGATGCCAGCTCACCTTGTTTCCAGTTACTACATCTCATTAAAAGACAGCTAGAAATACATTAAACTACTTCCCTAATATTCCTTTTCCAGGCTAGCAACTGCTGTGGTTGTCACAGAGATGTTATATAATACTGAATGCGAGGGGCAGTGGACTGCATTATTGTGAATGAAAGGGGAGGTGGTTCACGAGACAGTCTCTATTAAGTTGTGGTCCTTGTTGAAAAAAATGTGACTGCCTCTATTCTATGAGATGTTTACAGCTGTCCCACTAGTCAGAGGTAAAATACAACCAATTACACTTCCCCACCCCAAATGTTTATGGCAGAATTACAATTATTTTGTAAGCATTTTTATAATTCTACAGGCAAGTAAAACTCCTGCAATTTTAATAGAAACATCTCCACATGAAGGTTTCCCAAACATTCAATGTTTTGAGTTAAATGGATTTGTTTTGGTGGAGATATAGCAAGGAAGAGGCAAATGATGAAGAAGAAATTACATGCCATAACCTCCTCCAGAAATACTGCAGTCTTGTTGCTATAACAATATAAGCCTACGTGTGGCTACAGAATGACAAAGAACTATATGCTTACATCCCATTTCTGTCCTTACAAATTTCTGATTTTTTTTGCAGCTATCTGAGAAAGATTTGATATTGTTGTTGTCTAAGCACATTTAAACTTCAGCTGAAATAACTGCCAAGTGATTCATGCCTATGTAGGTGAATATAACGATTGTATCTGGAGCCCCAGTGCGCCATTTTCATTTCACTTTAAATAAAAAACAAAATGTATCTATGTCAGTCAGTGCCCTTCTGCTGTACTCAGAGGTATCAAACAGGCTACAATTATGATTGTGAAGTGATTGTGTCACATTGGAGGAAGGTTTATTGCTTTTGAGTCTGCTAGGCAGTAACACATTCTGTTTCATATTACTCTTTATATCATTGTTTGGCTGTGACTAGAATAATCAAATGCCATCAAATGCTGTCAAATTCAATTTACAGTATTTTTCATTGAAGCAGGCTTTCTGCATTATATTTCCTGTTTTCCCCTTCTATGGCTGCCATGGAATAGAAACCGTAATCATCAGCTTTATTTACAAAACCAACAGAGTGAAGCCACGTCTTGGGCTAAAACAGATACTTTATTTCCTTTGATAAGGAGTAGAGACTTGATGTGTTTTTCTCATACAATTAACAGTGAGCAGATGAAAAAGGTATTTAAAGAGATCAGGCATTTTTAGAGACTCAGTGCTAATATATTTAAGGCAAATGTGAATTTACATTAATTATTCTTACACATTCAAACATCCGCTAAGAGGAATTTGACTTGCTCTCTTTTGGAAATTCCCTCTCCCTATATACAACTGCAATACAATGCAACCTCCCAATATCCAAAGGACCTGGGGGACACCTGAAGCTTTTGAAAAATCCTGGCTTCAGAAAACTTGGGGAGCCAGCTCCACAGGCTTGGAGACAGAAAGTTCTGAGACGAGAGAATCTGGAGCTCAGACTTCAAGGCTTGCTGTGCAAGCTTCCCTGATGCATGAGCATGCCAGTTGGTTTGCTCAGAGCTGGCAGGCTCTAGTGCAGAGGTTATGCTCTGCGTCCCCAAACCACCACATTACATTAATAAGGATTGCCCACCAGTTGGCTTCCACAAAGCTGATTGCAGAGTACAGACTCCTGCAGAGCCAGATTTCCAAGATACAGCTAACTATGTAGAAAAGGCTGCACGCTGGGCTCAGGAGATCTAGAGCACCACAAGGACATGCCAGTCAGTCTTATGGGAGCCAGCAGACTATGGAGCAGAGGTTTGACAGGGAGGCATAGATTAACACTAGGAGACATTCATCAGTGTAATTTAACTGGAAGAGCACTGTAATACTACCCCAATGTAATTATTTCTGGCAAATAATATACGTGATCTCCAAAACACCCTGATTCAGTTTAAATGCTTAAACAGAGGGCCCACCACCACTAGTCCTGCCTAGTATGACCCTATTCCTATCAGTGTAACTAACACCTCACCTATTCCGAGGTCAGCATTTAAGCAGCCATATAGTATACATTCATTTATGTTTGAGTACCTTCTGTGTCCTCTCTGTGTCTTTGACTACCTGTCTCCAATTTCTGGCTTCAATTTTGACTCAGTAACCCAACTACATCATCATTACTTTGGTTCAGATGCACTCTACCTCCTACCCAAGTCAAAACTGGCTCTTTTCCAACTGCCATCTTCTACCTAATTGTGGTTAGAAGGCATTTTGCACCAAGTCTACAAGCATATGGTTCCATTCATCCATTTATTTTGCCTCTGTCATTTATGGTAGTTCCAACATGGAGCAAGATTACAAACTGTGTTGAAGTTCCTATCAGCAACTTGTCAATCCATTGACGAATATCCTCCTAACGTAACACTCAAAAAGCCAGAAACCAGGCAACGCTTCGCTTCATGGCTCAAACAGCATGCTGTACATTTTTAAACACTATGTTCACATACCAATATTACTTGGACTACTTAAGTAAATGCTTTATTAAGACTAAATGCAAGGGGATGATATAGAGGTATAAAAATGTCTACCTGTGAATAAAGTAGTTAATTATGATTCCATTTGGTTTCCTAGGTGGTAACCATTTTACTTCTATTACTCCAGATCCAGTTGCCCTAACTATAGGTAGATTCAGTTCCTTAGGGGGTGCTTCGGAAGTCCTTGCGTATGTCCGACTGCCTACTCCACAGCCACCTGGGAAGAAAATCAGAAATTAACTTAAAAGGTCAAAGTTTTCCACAACAACAAAAAAGGGATCTTTTAATTGTCTAAAGCATGGAAATGTAGGGAACAAAAGTTGTTCATTAATCTGAATATACAGTGGCTATTTTCTTTGGATAAAAGCAGAGGTTTCTAATTTAGATATTTTAGCCATAAGGAAAAGGAGTGTATCATGATGTGAAGTAAAGGTAGTAGTAATACGAGCATTCAATGTGTGAAAAGTGAACCAATTAATTATTCATTTTCCTTTTTAAAGTGTTTAATATGTATTTTTAAATACAGTCTGTGTCACATCATAGCTGCCAAGCTGCCCTGATCCAGTTATCTGAGATTGGCCTTTAGAATGTGTAACAAAGTCCCATAATGAAGGGCACAATAACAAAAATAGCAATGGAAGAAGCTTGAAGACTTTGGATGGGAATTTTAAAAGTGTTTAGTGTTGGCCTGACTCTGCTCCCACTAAAGGCAATAGCAAATGTTCCATATTTCTTTCACAGTTTTCTTTAAGGCTGAGTTTCAGGATCTAGCATGCCTGAAGTCAGTTACTTAAAGTAACAATGAAATAATAGCAAGTTTGTGTGTAGGAAATAAATTGGTGCCTCAAATAAGTGCTTAACCTCATAATTAAGTACTAATTTAAACCAGTGTAACCCCACTGAGTTCAACAGAGTTACTCTTGATATACAACAGCATAAGGGAGAAGAGAACCAGGCCCTGTCTGCCACATGACAAGATTTTCTTTCTCAGATCAGATTGTGAACATTCCCAATAACTTTAAATAAGGAAGTAGAAAGTGAATGTTTTCTATATACTATCTGGGCTTTCCAGCTATCTTTTTGTTATTGTTTATTACTCCTTATAAGCCAAATACTGGAGCAACTGACACCACTGGGGCAAGGATTTTCTCCTACGGGGAGCAAGATATTTCAAAAACACTTAAGCTATTCTCATAAAGCATTTGATAAAACAGGATATATTCCCAGAAATACAGAGAGCTTAATCTCCACTTAAAATATTCATGATATAATATAGGGAAATGTATAATGCTCCACAGTGCTAGGCTTTATTTTTACTGGGTAAACATTTCACTTCAATTTAGAAATAAGATATCTATTTTGTTGAACTGAATCTATTTTGCAAAACTGCTCTCTCTGTCGATCATGCAAGTGAAACATCTGAAGCCATCTTACCATTCTGGCAAGCTTGTATCCTTATCTCGTACTGTGTGTATGGATCCAGGCCATCCACAAGGACAAAATGAGGACGCCCTACTGGTCTTACCAATGGTGAGGTACTGCCAGCATTTAGTAAGACATTATATTCCAAAGGCATATTGGTGTTGAATATCCCTGTTATAGGATAGAAAATAGTACACAGGATAATTGTTGTTTAATAACAGTGTGAGTCAAATCCTAAGAAGCATTGATTATCTGCAACTTTGTGTAAAAGCCCCTGTTGTGACTTCGTTTTAGAAACCAAAATTATTTAAATATAAACACAAATAAAATCGGACTGCAGTTCCCAACAGGAAAAGGTGTAACAGGAAATTTCTGAAAATATATCTGAGAAGCAATACACTTCAATAAATCTGTTTCATGAGAACCTCTGTTGATGTGTACAGGCTCACTGAAATCAATGCAAATTTGCCACTATCGAATGTCTATGGGAGTGTGACTCAACTCCGCAACAGAGCGTAGACAATTTTTTTTTTATTTGGAGGAAGTGGGGCCTAGAGTTAAACAATAATACAGTAATGGCTGTTGATGATCTTTTTTTATTCTAATTACTGTAGTGGCTATAGTCCCAGATAACTGACAGATTGTTCTCTTCAGCTCAGTTGGGGGCACAGTCCTCTAATGGTCCATTTCCCCTGGGATATCAACTGGTTCTTGATAGCTGGGGCTGAGTTGAAGGTCTTTCCTGAAGCAGGCTTTGTCTCTTTTCTTCCCTAGCTGGGAAATGGCTCAGCAAGCAGGGAGTCCTCTTCTTGGGAAGAGGAATTGTGTGTGCCTGGGTGAGGCTCAACCTGTCTGTACTTCTCCCACTGGTTTTGTGGCCAGGCTGGCTATTTCCTTCCTTTTCATAGACTCATAGACTTTAAGATCAGGAGGGACCATTATGATCTTCTAGTCTGACCTCCTGCACAATTCAGGCCACAGAATCTCACCCACCCACTCCTGTAACAAGCCCCTGACCTATGTCTGAGCTATTGAAGTCCTCAACTTGTGGTTTAAAGACTTCAAGGTGCAGAGAATCCTCCAGCAAGTGACCCGGGCCCCACGGTGCAGAGGAAGGTGAAAAAACCCCAGGGCCTCTCCCAATCTGCCCTGGAGGAAAATTCCAGTTTATATCCATTTGTTCTTGTGTCCACATTGGTACTGAGCTTAAATAATTCCTCTCCCTCCCTGGTATTTATCCCTCTGATATATTTATAGAGAGCAATCATATCTCCCCTCAGCCTTCTTTTGGTTAGGCTAAACAAGCCAAGCTCTTTGAGTCTCTTTTCATAAGACAAGTTTTCAATTCCTCGGATCATCCCAGTAGCCCTTCTCTGTACCTGTTCCAGTTTGAATTCATCCTTCTTAAACGTGGGAGACCAGAACTGCACACAATATTCCAGATGAGGTCTCACCAGTGCCTTGTATAACGGTACTAACACCTCCTTATCGCTACTGGAAATACCTTGCCTGACGCATCCCAAGACCGCATTAGCTTTTTTCACGGCCATATCACATTGGCGGCTCATAGTCATCCTGTGATCAACCAATACTCCGAGGTCCTTCTCCTCCTCTGTTACTTCCAAGTGATGCGTCCCCAGTTTATAACAAAAATTCTTGTTATTAATCCCTAAATGCATGACCTTGCACTTTTCACTATTAAATTTCATCCTATTACTATTACTCCAGTTTACAAGGTCATCCAGATCTTCCTGTAGGATATCCCAGTCCCTCTCTGTATTGGCAATACCTCCCAGCTTTGTATCATCTGCAAACTTTATTAGCACATTCCCACTTCTCTCATGATGCTACTGATCCTCTTTTTCTGTCTCTGTCCAGGAAGACCCCTTCTCTCTAGGAAGACCTTGGCTGTCCTTTAGCAGACTTGGACCCCAGTCCCATCATGCCTCAGGTCAAAGGGCTTCCACCTGCCATCTTATTTATAGTCTTTTCCATGTTAGTCTCCAGGGGATTCATAAAATCATTGTTATCCAGGGTAACAAACTAATTGGGTTTAGGCTGTTCCCTTTCTTCATTCTGCCAATTCTAGACCAGTGATACTCAGACTGAGGCTTGCAAGCCACAACTGGCTCTTTAATGTGTCTCCTGTGGCTCTTTACAGCACATGATTTTGAAACAGTGTGATTTAATTATTAATCAATCTAAGTTATTAAGCATGAGGATGTTTTTACTATGTTATTAACCAATTGTAGTCGATAAAATAATAATAGTCGGACAGTCATTTTGCTGTGAGAATTATTATATATATGAATGATATATAATTATTCTCACAGCAAAAATGACTGACCAAGTATTATTATTTTATCAGCTACAATTGGTTAATAACATAGTAAAAGCATCCTGATTGGTGTATATACATAAATAAAAACACTAAATATTTTCCCTCATAGTGTTTAAATGCGAATATAGTAAATGAAACAATGAATTCACACTACTATCGCTCTTTTGGATAGTGTTGCTCTCTAATTTGGCTCCTGAACCACTGAAGTCTGAGTATCACTATTAAAACACAGTCACTATATAAAACCAAGAGGCCACTTAAATGTTTTAGTTTGCCAGAGAGTATTGTGTGTGTTTTTAAATTGTGCAGTCCTATGCCATTCTTACCAAGTGACTACTGACTGAGTGAAGTACAAAACCAAAGTGTCTACATTCAAGGTGCTAAAATGAAATAATTTTAAAACGTGGTTGATTAAAAAGGAGGAAACTACACTTTCAATAATAAGTAAATCAACTTCTGCAGGTTGCATTACTGGACTGTCTCCACCGTTACTTGTAACAGGAAGTAAATGGCAGTGTCCTGAGACTGTTAGCATTTCTGAGACACCTCTCATCAACCATGACTTGTCTTTCTCTGTGTAAAACTTTGGAAAAAGAGACCATTCCTTCTGCTTATCCTCGTTGGATGATCTTCAGTGGCTCCATTATTCTGAAGCTGGTAAGAATGTATGTTGTAGGCACAGTACAAAAGATGAACCTTTCAACACACTGGATTCACTAATTGGAAAAAGATTGATGACAAATTTGAGAGGCACCAAAATTCTTCATATCACCAAAAAGCAGTTGATATTCTTCAAAAGACCACAAAGAATGATGTTGACATGCTAAGTTATCAGTACTCTCAGAAGAAAGAAGAAAACAGGAAGATCCTAATAGAATACTAAGTAGTATACATTATCTTGCTACACAAGGACGTACGCTGCAAGGCTATTAGATTGATCTAGCTGAAAATAAGCCCTTAAGTGGAGAGACTGACTTTGTTTGCAGGCAAAATGGACTTTGTTTCCAACTGCTTTGTTTGCAGGCAAAATGAGATCCTAATATTTCAAAGTGGCTGAGAAAGGGTTTAAACAAATTCACAATCCAGATATTCAAAGTGAAATAATGGAAATCATGACTTAAAATCATGAGGGAAATTTCTGGAAAGCAGTATACAATTAGGGTAGCTGCAACAACAGATTTTTCTGAGAAAGAGCAAGTGTTTTTATGCCTGCAATGCATGGATGATTATATGAATGTTCACGAAGAGTTCATCAGATTGTATAATATTGCCTGTACACTGTGGGATCTAATTAAAGATATATTATTGCACCTAATCTGAGTGAGGATCAACACCTATCACAGACAATGTTATGATGGTGTCATTAATATGGTAGGCTTGGGGCCTGTCTATATGAACACTTAGGTCATGGCAAGCAGGGATATAAATCCACCCCGCACTAGTGTGTCATGCACTAAGTATCTAGCCCACTTTGAAATGGAGTAGATCAAAACATACTAGGGAACTGTTAGCATGCAGCAGCAGTATCCACATGGACACTAAGTACGCTGCAGGGTAGATTTACACCCCAGCATGCTGTGAACTAAGTGCTCATGTAGACAAGCCCCTTGTATCAGGGACAGCAATCCAATTGTAACAGGAAGAACCCCACAAGCTACATATACTCATCATGTGCTTGCTTGGAATTTGGCATGCCAAGACGCTATTAAAAATAATACAATCCCCTAAGAGATACGCTGGAAGTTGTTTATAAAATTGCAAAGTTAATTTAAAAATATCACACAAATGAGGGGCTATATTTCAGGACATCATATTCAAAGTGTTAAGTATATCACCAGGTATCTGGGTTCTCTCTCCTACCAGGTATACTCTCCAGGTGGTAGCACTGGCTTCAGTTTTTGAGAACTATCTTCCACTGTGTGGAACGTGGGAGATTGTGGAGGATGCAATGAGAGATCCTGAAATGAGAACTTGAATTTAGTGACCTAGCAGCTCAAATGGAAAAATTTAACTTCGTCTTTTGTATTGAACTAGGTTGAAAAGACCTAAATATGGGTTGGATGTTTCAGCAACAGAAGGCTAATCTCTTATGAAAATGACACTTTATTCACTTCAGTCCATCCAATCAGATGAAACCTTTAATTTGTTCTGGGTGCAAATCCACCAGAATAAATTTAAAATTGCAGATAGTCAGAATGTCTGAGCTTCCAAGGAAGAGAAAAGTTCCCAAGAAAATGCAAATACGGGAGGTCAACCCAGCTATCCAAATTCAGCAAAGGAATTTCCTAAGTACACCTTCTTCAAAGTAGTTGATTTTATGGTATCCAGTATTCAATGTACAAAAAGGTCAGTTCAGAAATATCCCAGTTTGCTCACTCAAACTGAACAACAGCTGTTTTCCAAAGTGGTAAAGTCGATAAAAATGATTATGGTGCTACCGGCAATCAGTGCTGTGAGTGAGTGTAGTCAGTGCTCTATTGTCCAATTAAAACATAATTTTACCATTTTGGATCAAAGTCGTGGCTCAGCTAGTGTATGACTTTACAAGTATAAAAGGGCAAAACTTATGATTTATAGCTTATAGATGTTTCATTTCAAGAAACCCAGGGTAAAGATCATTGTTTGGAATTGTTTTCAGATTTGTAGGTTGTTCATTATGCCCATGTTTAATGCTTTAGTGAATAGTTTTGTACCATGACTAAATTTGTCCACTCTTAATAAAGTGAGATAAATGAGCTTCTGTTCCAAACTTAGTGTTTATTTATTTATTTATGCAATTCCAGCATTTTTAGGGTACTAAAGTTCCCCCAAATCTCCAGTTATCTGTGCCCATATATATATATATATATATATATATATATATATATATATATATATAAAGTATCCTAGGTTTGTTTGGGAAAGAAATCCATAGAAACTACTTTATACTTTCACACACAAAAAAACAGCACAGAAACTGATACGAGACCACAAAATGTACCAGATCTTTGGGTCACTGGAGCTTCCAACTTAGGCCACTTAAGCATTTAAATTCCACAAATGAAGGACCTGTATATGCATGTGACCTAAGTTGTGAGTGCAAACAGCAGCAGATGCAAGGCTGCATCTGTAATTATTTGTGTCTACTATTTTGCACTCACAAAAATAAATGCCCAATTAAAGCTGGGTTGAAAAATTGGCCCTTACATATATAAGGGTAAGTCTAAAGAGCAAATGCTGTGCTAGCCTACCTGAGCTAGCTTGAATGCAGCTAGCATGGGTTATGTAGCAGAGAAGAAGTGCGGACTTCAGAGCAGGTAGAATAAGCCTGGCATAGACCCTGGGTACATACTTGGCTTGTGAGCCTGCTCTGAAGCCTGCACTGTGCTGTCTTCACAGTTATTGTTACTTACACTGTCTGGATGCACTCTGGGTTGGGTAGGCTAACCCGTGCACAGCTTTTGCTGCATGAATGTACCATCAGGGAGGAATTCACCCCTGCACCGTGGACTCTAAGTAGCCTCTCCGATGTGTTTCTCCAACACAGAAGGCCTCTCTGACAGTTGTAGAGCCCACCTCACTAGTTCTGCACTGCTTCTGCTGAAACCCCTGATGGCAGGAAGGGGACATCAGTGATGGCAGGAAGCGTCACCATGGCAGGGCAGCTTCAGGTTGCTCTACCTGCTCTATAGCTGATTTGCTCCACATGAGCCCTAGCATAAGAGAGACATAAAGTCTCCCCTCTTAGTCCATGTCAAGTCCGCACTGGCAGTGGGAAGAATTAGTCTCTATCTTTCTGACTGCACCCACAAAAAACTCAAGGCCTTACACATCTCAGTGAGATAGACTGCAGGATCATGACTGCTCACAGTTATTTGTCTCTGGAATAAATGAAGGCTAGTGTCTAAAATTCTCACTCTTTATGTGTATATTTATACATGTATTATTACAAGATTTTTAAGCAGCATTGTACTATAGGATATAGCCATGATAGAGGTGAATCATTTTTAGAGTTATAAGAAATAAGTCCTTTTTCACTAGCTATTCCATTCTATATTCACAAAGCATCATGTATGTCTGTATCACTGTATAAATTATATTTACATATACATCTCATATTGGGAAATGTACAAGCCACATGATAAGTTTATGCTCTCTGACTGAGTATAACCTCTTAAGATACAGTATATTTGCTTGTGATCACAGTTTCAAAATTCACTTTACATGAATAGTCTACAACATGCTCTTAAAATTTACTTTGTTGGTGAATGGTCATGCCAGTAAACTCATTTGGAAGATTATCTTAGAAAGTGAACACAAAAGTGCAAATATGTCAAAACAAGTGCACTGAAAAATGCAAAGGAATATTAAATGGAAATTCTTCCCAGTATTCACCGAGTGCTAACACCAAGAGATCACTTTACCCTTTGAAAAAGAGAAAAAATGAATAGTTAGAATGCATGGAAATGTGAAATGAAAAACTTTGTATGTTCAGACATACCCTAAAAGATCCGCAGCAAGTTTGAAACTATCTACCGCAGGTGCTCTGATGACTGAACGAAATGAAATGGGCATATTTGTTATAATCAGCTGGGAAACCACATGACTTGGTTAGTTCCAGAGTTCATAAATTTATGTCAGAATAAAAGGAACAGTAAAAGCATAAGTGAACCAATTTACCCTAAGTGCAAATGGCAGTTTTGTTATTTGGTGTCAAAGTTACCGTGAGCACAATGACAACCTGCCATAACATATTTTCATGTTCACTAAAGAACAAAGATTTAGTTGGTTAATATTCTCAGCAATACTCCTTTTCATAATTTACAACAACTAGATGCTGATAGGTTATTTAACATTTATGAAGTTAAGATGTAATCAGAAAAACCCTGATTATCTTTACAAATAAAAAAGTTAAATTATTCCACTTTTTTCCTCGCAACTTCATTTCACAGCAGGTGCACACTTTGCAATGGGACAAGTCAATCAAACTAAATCTTGTTTTTTGCTGTTGTATTTGGATAATGTATAATGGACAATTCTGTGAAAAAAACCCAGCAAATTAGGTTTGACAGCCCTGTTTACTTCAAAACTAGGGTAGCTCATAAGGTAGAATTTGCAGCAAAATATGTTTAAAAGAGAAAAAGAAAATCACAATCTTGTTTTAAAGACTGGTGATCAAAGGTCCATTTGAAGTCAATTGCTGAAAACTACTTAATGTAAGGTGAAATACAACCACCATTAAACCAAATAACTGAAGTTTTATAGTTGTATTCCAACAAGTCTTCAAAAATAAGCGTCATGTCTTTTATTAAAATCTAAGTAAGAGGTTAATATGCCAAATAATTGTTATTATGAACAACGAACTGGTACCACACATTACAGCCAGAACTAGTATACTTGGATAACTAACGTTAAATATTTTAAATCCATATGTAAGCACCTACATTAAGTGCCCTGAGAAAGGTGCTCTGTAACCACTGCTCCTATTGAAGGCAATGACAATTCTGAGCGCTCAGCACATTTGAACATCAATCCGCTTATTTAGGTGCCTAAATATGGATTTACACATCTAACTTTAAGTGCCCAAGTTTGAACATTTTGGCCTATACCACCACAGTAACACACACGTTTTGTGCATATCACAAATACTAAATTATCCTACAAAACAAACTGATCTGGAGAATTAATTCCTTTGAATTACAATCTTCAGAGCTATCTATTGGATCATACTTATTATTACCGAGAACTAATACAATATCAGGCTTAGGGGGGCAAAAAGAAACCAGGCTAGCAGAACACCTAAGTCTGGTACACAAATACCAGGTGGGGCCCCAGGAAGAATATAGGTAGAAATCTGAACACTCTACACAACATGCAATCTGTACATGCTATTCAAAACCTGGAAGCACAGACTGATGGAGTGAAATAGAACTCTATTATATGAGAAAAGGGGATATTTAAATCCAGAAGATCATTAACATATGAAACAGGCAATCTGGCAACAGAGGACATGATCCTGTGGGTTTTGGTGGACGTCAGCTTTCGCTGAAGTTCATAGCTATTGAAGACACTTGGCAGGGTTAGGTCACAGTGAGAGCTATTGGTGGTGTTAATGAGTTTAAATGTAGGATGGATACTTGCCTACCTATCAATAACATTTATGGATATGCCTGGGGAAAATTATGTTTTTTCCCCATTCAGGCTTTCTGTTTCTGTCTATGATATTGACAGTTGTTCCATAGTAACTGTAACATATCCTTCTGTGGCATATCAGTGAAATGTACCGTACCTTTGAGGTCTGTGCACTGATGCAATGTAACACAAAAATAATGGGATACCTATTTCAGAAAATAAAGCCCTATTTTCCTTAGCGAGTGAGGTGTGTCAAACATTTTTTCTGAATCCATCATTTTAACCACTGCTCAGCCACCTTGCCATTTAGCTAGGTCAGGAGTTTTAAAACGTTATATCTCTCTAAAGTTATGGAATTTGGATACATCACTGATGTTGAAACATCATAACTAAAACCCCAAAAAGGAGAATTTGTCTGATAGGATGTCCATAATTAATCCCGAGGGTGAATATTTGATTCAAATTTATTACAGCAGATAAGCAGATCCAATGCCAAAGTGGCCTGCTATACATAGACAGGAAGATACCAAGGACAACTACCCTTTCATCAAAACTTGATTAATAAAAAGCAGTTTTATTCCTGGAAACAATATCAATTAAAATGACTGTTTCAGTGGGAGAGTCACTGCCAACCCTTATTATAAAGGCTCAATTCTGGATGTAAAAGGGGAAAACAACAGTATTTTGATAGGTGTGTTGCAAAACCTCGGATTCATACATGGAAAAAGTAAATCTAACAGAAAAAGACTATCCTGAACCATGAAGTGAATAAGGGCCACAAGTAGTGTTAGACTAACCTTGCAGGTCTCAGCTTCCCTGGGCTACGTGATCTGGACCTATAGGGTTTACTCACAGAGGATCATGCCATCTCAAAAGATCAGTTTTTGAGCCTCTACAGGGAACCTCTACCTCCTCTCATTTTTAACCCTGTATCTCCCCTTCTTCTTCAAGAAAACATTTGTAGCATGGACAGCCTATAGTGACCCATAATCCAAAATTCACGACTATGAAGGAACATCCATTAATCTCTTAGGGGTACTATATGAATCTATGCCCCTGTGCGCAGTGTGTGTTTTGGCAGCAGAGCGTTTCCCTGCTATTGCTATTGCCTTACTGGTGTGGGAAGAACAGGTGCATCCTGTGCACCTGAAGACCCTTTCACTGAAGAAACAGTGGCCCCCACCTCACTGCCCATCCCAAAGACCATGTTGTGGGAGAAGCCACTGAGATTCCCTTAAAGGCCTGAAGACTGGGACTCAGCAGGGAGTAGGAAATGAGAGGGATCCAGTCACTCAGCCCCTATCAAGACAACATAAGTAAGTTATATGTCTGGAGTGCATCCCAGGACTCGAAGAGGGGTATGTGGGACTGACAGAGAACATGGACTCCTACAGGGGGACCTCTACAATTGTGTGCATAGATTAAACCCAGGTCCAGCAAATATTCATGAAAACCTAATCCCACAATGTGTATGGTTTCAGGAACCCATTTGCCCTTTTACAAAGTCCTAATCTAAAGATAATGAAGTGTATTATGTTGACCATTCACTTACTAAAGCCTTAGTCTCAGACTTTTAACCTACTGCCAATTACATGAATTCAAATAGACAAATGAAAAGATCCAGACTATGTTGAGAAACATTTTCAACAAACACCCCATTCCCACAAGACTTTGTTCACCATTTCAATATTGTCTTGCAATTTAAAACTTATTTCTAATGTTACTGAATATTCAGGACCTTAAATGATACCTACTATCAAAACTATAGCCGAGTATGAGGCACTTTCCAATAAAATCAGCTGTAGATTATATACCAGTCAAATTCACCTCCCTTCTTGCTGGGTTCTAAATCCTTCCTGGCAGTCAGGGGAAAAGTTTAATTTAAGATTTTAATCTTTTTCATATATTCTAGCATTTCTATAATGGATTTTGTGCTTCTGCAAATTAAAAGATTGACAGCTCAGGGTATTATAGACCTAGTAGCCACTGGTTAAATGGGCAGAGTTAGCATCAAGCATTACCACAATACTTATTAAGACATACTTGAATGCAAAATGGTTTTTCTAGGTGAAGTTACTGTCAATGCCCTCACACTTTCTCGTAGCCAGTGGCTATTCTGCAAGGTGAAAATGTCTTAAATAATTAGGAAGAAGGGACATCAAAAAAAGAATTAACTGAAAAACCTCACACTGTTTTTCCTGCTGTAAACAAACATTTCAAAAGTTTTTCAAAGATTGATATCAAAGAAAATTGTCACCTGAAAAATAACTACTATCTAGACATTTGAAAACACATTAATGTGCTTCATTAAAAAGGTCAGCGTAGTAGGGAGAGATGGCCTGGTGCAAGATTTAAGGCCTGAGCCAGGGACTGTGAACCCAAGTCAGGCCATGTATTAAAGCAGATGCTTATAAGTTCACTGTTTAGTACATGAAATTGGCAAAGTTGTTGCTGTTGTCCTAGGCACCAGATATTTACGTAAATGCATTTCAGCTAGTACAGACACTTTCCAATTTAGTTTAAGATATTAGGAACAAGGGAAGATAACAAACAAATGTTATGAAATACATAAGGTTGTGTGTAAGTTGTGTATCCTAATTGTTAGTTTTAGCTATAGATGTTGGGGCACTTTGCTGTAATTTTTTGTGTGGCCCAGGGGACAGCAGATATTTTCACTGCTGACTGAGCCTCTTCTCCCTCCTAGCCACTCATGTGTCAATGTACCTGTAACCACGGAGCCAGGGCACTCATGCTGGGCCTAGGGGGCAATAAACCTAGCCAAGTGCCTTTGTTACCAAGCTGTGCCTGTGGTCTTTTTTTATAAGTAACATCAGGGTTTGCTGAATGAGCAGGCTGCCTTATATGCTGTTAACAGTAATAACATTGAAGCTTCAAGAACAGAAGCCTGAACAGCATTACCAAGACAAGGACGTTCCAGCCGTCAACACTTAACAACATTGGGTAGTACTATCAAGGTCTGCTGAACCAGCTATCTGCACAGAGCTGGACAGCACACTGAAAAAACCCATACACATACAAGCTGACACACTGATGACCCCGACCACTGATCCGGTAAGTGACAAGCTGTCCACTGTAGAGGTTGCGACCTAACATGACAAAAAACTACAAGCTCAGTTATAGCTACTGTGCTGTTAACAAATTTAAATATTTTTGTGCTGTTAACAAATTTAAATATTTGATGGATATATGATTATCAATAGCTTCTATGGATATGTACAAGTAAAAGTAGAAGTTCCTGCTGGAGATTAACTATACTAGATGGAAATATGGATCTCTCTCTCTCTGTTTCTATCCATGATGTTAACATTTATTCCACAATAATTGTATCATATAATTTTTATCATGCCAGGGAAATGTAGCATGCCAGTGAAGCCGTGATCTGTACTGACTCAATACAACACTTATTCTTGATGGGGTGACAAACATTTAGCTAAATCCGAACTGCTGCTCACCCACTCTGGAGCGGATTTGTTCAGATTTTGTTTATCTAATAAGTAGGCTAAACTATCATTGGACCAAAACCTGGCCCAAGGTTATGTGAGATTAAGGGGGTTGTTAACACCTAACTCCTGCTTTACACATCTGCACACCAGGCCAAGAAATCCTTCCGCTGATCCCAACCATCTCCAGGAGGCCTGGAACCTTATGCCTTCTCTACAGAAATAGTGGACAGAGCCACTTGGGATGAGGACCTCACATAAATCAGTATCATTCCATGGATTCTGGTCCTCCTGTCTCCATGACACAGAGTGGGAGTAAAGTAGGAAGTGATGTTAATTTCCGATGATGAAACATTAAAATGCAAATATTGCAACTAAAGATGGGCATGAACCAAACCACTGAATCTGAAGTCCCCTGGACTATGAAGTGTTTGAAACATATTTTTCAATATTGCAAATCAGGGTCATCTCAGATTCCAATGCAGTCTCAGGATGCCACAACATGGTTAGTTCATGGCTCACTCTTACTCCATTTGCCATGGTTGGTAACAACTGAGTACAGCTGCTCTATATCTCATTACCAGTCCCCAAAACCATCCAGATTTCTCTAATTCAGGATATGGCTGACTTCACCATATCAACTTCTTGATGATGATGATGTTGATAGTAAGCCAAACCTATGACTAGTTGCTAACATTTAGAAATCAGGAGCATCGAGACCAAGTTGGGAAAGAGAGACAACTGAAAAGCCATTTCTTGTATAGCTCATGAATCTTAAAATTAAAATACAGGAAAGGAGTGTCTTTGTCACAGGAACTCAGGGTTGTTCATCCTGCAGGCTAAGTGGCATTTTAAGGCTCCAGGAATATAGGAACTTATACCATCAACAAGCATCTTCCCTGTCAATAATCCAGTTTCAGCAAAGATGAAAGGAAATTTACATTCAGTTTTCCTGACATGCAGCTATTTGAATTGTTTCTTTCAATAATACTTAGTACTTACATAGTAGTTTACATGTTCAAACCAATGTACAGACAATCAATCCTCACAACAACGCAGTCAGGTACATGAGACAATATTATTATTATATTAAATCTCTATAAGAATCATCAGCATGGGATACCAGCTACTCAATTCACAGATGCACTTTTTGACACCAGACATGAATGAGAAACCAGAATGAAACAGCAAATTTGCTCAATGTATTATTTTCCCTATGCCCATTAATTTGCCACAAGGAATTCTTTAATTTGCCACAAGGAACTATACAGAAGTATGCTTTTACCTGGAGTGTCCCAAGCCACAAATATGGAATATGCATCCATTACTGTGACATTATATGGAACATGGATTTCCTCTGGTGTTTCTACTGGTGTTTGTATAACGTATTTGTCACTAGTACTGCTGCCACCCCCAGTGCTGGATTCCAGCTGGTAAACATATCTGCACAAACACAAAAACAGCAGCAACAGAAACGGTGGTTAAATGCTGTAGGGATGTTTGTACTGGAATTATTTCCCTTTTGCACCAGTTTAGGAAGCACAGACCACAAAGCATGTTATATATATTGCATTAAAATACAGATTTTCACTTTCTCCTTTTTCAGATAAGAAAAGTCACACATCTCTTGCTAATCAAACTAATACACCTCTACCCCGATATAACGCTGTCCTCGAGAGCAGGGGTGAAAGTAACTTACAGGACTTATCGGTACTGCTGGAGTCCTGAGGGGGCATGGCCTCAACCAGAAGAGGCGGGGCCTCAAGATTTAAAGGCCCTGGGGCCCCGGCTGTGGCTGGGAGCCCCAGGGCCTTTAAATCAACCCGGGGCTCACAGCTGCAGAGGTGGCTGGGAGCCCCCAGGGCTCAGGGGCAAATTAAAGGGCCCGGGGCTCCGGCCGCCGCGGAGCTCCGGGCCTTTTAAATCCCCACCGCAACTCTGGCTGCCGGAGCTGTGGGCGGGATATAAAGGGCCCGGAGCTCCCGCGGCTGCGGGGAACCCCGAGCCTTGCTGGGCTGGGGCCGGGATTTAAAGGGCCCGGAGCTCCTGCCGCTGTGGGGAGCTCTGAGCCCTTTAAATCCCGGCTCCAGCTCAGCCGCCGGAGCTGTGGGCGGGATTTAAAGGGCTCTGGGTTCCTAGCGGGGAGCCCAGAGCCCTTTAAATCCCCCTCGCGGAAGCCGGTGTGGTCCAACACGGCGTACTGGCTCTTGCCGGTACACTGTACCGGACCGTACTGGCTTACTTTCACCTCTGCTCGGGAGCCAAAAAATCTTACCGCGTTATAGGTGAAACCGCGTTATACCGAACTTGCTTTGATCCGCCGGAGTGCGCAGTCCCGTCCCCCCCGGAGCGCTGCTTTACCGTGTTATATCCGAATTCGTGTTATATCGGGTCACGTTATATCGGGGTAGAGGTGTATTTTTTATATTACATTTCATAGGATCTTAAGAAACACTTAGACCATGTGACGCATTAAAAACAATTTTAGAATGGCCTCCTAAAAATGCTATTATTAGGGATTTTCACCTTCAAACTGGTACGTTCAACACGCATTATCCACCACCCAGTGCATAGTCTGCTATGTAAAGAATTTCAACCTCTCTGAGCCAAGCCAATAGAAGAAAAGTGGAACTATGAGCCAGAACAATTAAAGCTCAGAGAAAGATGCTGAGGTAGGGAATGCCTACAATGGCATGTGGCCTATTGGTTCAGGGTCTGTTTGACATATTTGGGGTCAGGAAGGAATTCCCCCGCCCCGTCCCCCACCATGTCAGATTGGCAGAGACCCTGGGGGGTCCCTCCTCTGCAGCATGGGGTATGGATCACGTGCAGGTTTAAACTGGTGTAAATAGTGAATTCTCTGTAACTTGAAGTCTTTAAATCATGATTTGAGGACTTCAGTAATTCAGCCAGAGGTTAGGGGGTCTATTACAGAAGTGGGTGGGTGAGGTTTTGTGGCCTGCAATGGGCAGGAGGTCAGACTAGATCAGTGGTTTTCAAACTTTTTTTCTGGGAACCCAGGTGAAGAAAATTGTTGATGCCCATGACCCAACGGAGCTGAGGATGAGGGCTTTGGGGTGTAGGAGGGGCTCAGGGATGGGGCAGAAGGTTGGGGGGTAAAGGCTGTGGGGTGGGGCCAGGAATGAGGGGTTCAGGGTGTGGAGGGGGGCTCTGAGCTGGGGCAGGGAGTTGGGGTGCAGGAGGGGGTCAGGGCTCTGGACTGGGGGTGGGGATGAGGGGTTTGGGGTGCAGGAAGGGGTTCTGGGTTTGGGGGGGCTCAGGGCTGGGTCAGTAGGTTGGGGCTTGGGAGGGAGTCAGGGCTTGGGGCTGGGGATGAGGGGTTTGGGGGGCTCAGGGCTGGGGCCGGGGGGTGGAGTGCAGAGGGAACAGGGCTCTGGGCTGGAGCTGGGGATGAGGGGTTTGGGGTGCGGGAGGGGCTCCAGACTGGGTCAGGGGGTTGGGGTGCAGGAGAGAGTCAGGGGGGTTGGGTTCAGGAGGGGCTCCAGGTTTGGGGGGGCTCAGGGCTCGGGCAGGAGGTTGGGGGGTAGGAGGCTTAGGCCCTCAGGGCCAGATTTTCAAAGGTATTTAGGCACCTAAAGGTGTAGATAGGTGCTTAGCAGGATTTTCAAAAGCACTTCAGCAGGTTATGCACTTTGAAAATTGGATTCAAGTTAATCTTAGACACCTTTGAAAATTTTACTCTTCTCCTGCAAAATCTAATTCTTAAGCACTCTTTGAAGCTTACCAAAGTTCTTTATTAGGCCTTACCTACTGTTGGGCTGCAGGCCATCATCAGTGAAATTCAGATTTCCGCTGCCACCCTGGAAAATCTCTTCTCCATTACGAAGCAATCGATATTGAGAAATGAGTCCATTGGGTTTTTCTGGTTCACCCCAATAGAATTCCACGCGTGTTGAGCTGACTGTGATATGACGAGGCTTCGACCATACTCCTGTTAACACCAGCATACCATTGTTTCAGCCATATCATAAAATTAAACATAAAAGGTCCTGATTCTCTATTTCCCTGTACCTTGTGCAGTCGTTTACACCAGTGCAAAGTGAGCATAGACCACTACCAGATCAGAAAGGTAGTTTACACATATTCTACACTCTATTAGCACTGACATAAATAAATATTCAGGATGCAGGTCAATGGAGAATCAGACTTAAAAGTTGATAATCACAGGACTAACTTTGCCTGATGTGTCAGCATATATTTATTTTTGTTTTATAAAAATGTGCCCATTACAATTGCATCTGGAAATCATTTACTTCAAGATGATGCCAGAAAGTTGTTCTCACAAAAAACAGAGAACCTGAAACACTGTGGTTCAACATACAGATGGGGTTATAATACAATTATTGCACTGAAGAGCCAAATTACCTGTTGTAAATGACTGCTCAGGAGCTCCATCAATGTCAATGGAGTTTTGCCCATTTACAGAAATTTGGCCCCCAATGATTCCCTCTAATATTATGTGAATGCCTTTTCCTTACCCTGAGGAGCAGCTTGCAAGGTTCGACCTGCAAATGGCTGGCTAGAGCTACATCCAGCAGATGTGCAGGCTGTAAGTGTGAAGCTGTAGTTAGTGTATGGCTGGAGACCTAAAAACAAAACAAACACAAACATAATACTAAAATGATGACCTTAGACATCCTGAGAATTACAACTGTAGAGGGAAAGTTACTCCATTGGCACAAAGATCTAAAGGTTTCAAACCTGGCGACGACCCATGTTGGTGTCAATAGAACACTATAGGACAGAATTTTTTCTTCTTTTTTCCAGTTTGTTTTTTTTAAAAACATAGGCAATTATACATAAAAACTATGCTAAAAGAATATTAAGCAAAATCAAACACTCAAAAGATAGGAACTCCCAGAATTAAGTTTGCCTGTGCATCCTGAATTTGGCTCCTTTGCATTTATGCGCGATCATACTGTCTTTTATTACATACTATTTTTTCCACAGGATATCTGGCTCATTCAGTGCACCTGTTCTGGGGATGAATCGGGGATGTGTAGTAAAGGAGGCTGTTATCTATTGGACCTCGACCTCATTTGTTGCAGAAATTGGATAGTGTATAGTGAAGCAGTCAGGGGATTGCAGGAGAAAAGGCGGGTCTCATGGTTAAGACAGTTGAATGTTGCCCTTGAGAACTGGATTTTATCCCTGGATCTGCCACAGAGTTCCTGTGTGATGCTGGGCAACACATTTAAACCAAACTTTTCAGAGGTAGTCACTAATCATGTGTTCCTCATTTTCTGGATGCCCAACCAGAGTCCTTGGGGTTTGATTTACAGAGAGTTGAACACTCACAACTGCAAATGAAGACAATGGGAGCTGTGCATAACATATTAAGTGCTATATAATGCTAAGTACTCTCATCTCAAATTCGGCACACAAAATTAGTGGATACTTCTGATCTTAATCTCTTTGTGCCTCAGTTCCACATTTGTAAAATGGGAATAATTCCACCCCCGCATTTCATAGGGATGTTACGTAGATAAATTAATTAATTTTTCTGAAGGCCTCGGATATAATTGTGATGAGCATCATAAGGAAACTAATAATTCTACCTTCAGAGCAGGAATTGAATGGCATGAAGTAAATAAGGCATGGGGCTACACATTGCAATGAGGATAAAAAATATTGACTAGCTTCTCATTAATTGAGCACTGTCCATTCTGAATGAGGAGGGATCCTATGGAAAAAAATAGTATGTGATCATATAATTAAAGACTGTATCATATTGTATATGCACAAGGGCTACACAGGCAACCTTCATTCAGGCATTTCTTACTTTTGAGTGCTTGAGATTGCAACCTTAATATTGTTCTTTAAAGATTCATGTGAGCGTGTGTATATGTAATTGTAATTATTTTAAAAAATACAGTCCCGCAACAAGAAAAAACGTTAGGATAAAAGTCTTTGTTCAAAACCAGTTAGGCAATATTTTCACGGTTAAAAGAAATGGTTTGTACATACAGAGCAGTAATAAGCAACAGGCAGCTAAAGAGGTAAAATAATGAATGGAAGACACAAAAGCTGCTCACAAACTGAACAGGATGTGAAGAAGAGAAAATAAAGAGATGACTCAGGGGGACAGCCCTGAATGTAACCTAATCATGAACTGGAAGAGAAGAAAAATCATCCGAACACTCAGCATAAAAGTAAGAGGGGAGGAAATGACAGTTGCAGACTAGACACAAGCAAAGGCATGGAGGAAAGCCAATAATTTAACATTTCAGGCTAGGAAAGATTACTGTGGCAACAAATTACTTGAATTCCCCATAAGGGAGTCATGTTCACTTTTAAAGGAAACATGCATAATAAAGCAATACTCATTTACAGCTACACTTTAAAGAGAAAAATGGGCATTAAAAAGAGAGCGCATGGTTTCACTAAATTTACTGGAAAAATTCTGGTGCCTGGAACTTCTAGTCATACATGTAGTTGATTTTAGATAGATTATAAGTTCTTTGCTATAAGGACCTTGTGCACGTTTTGGAGAGCCCTGTACAAATCTATGCATGTGATTAATAATAAATAACAACAAATGTAATATGATGATTTTGAAATGCAAACAATACTTTGCTTTTAACATTTTCCCCCTGTGGCTACTAATTCAAGGAGTCATTTCCCTTGGAATTTGATTCTGCAATTGTTACTTTAAGGTGGTCAGTCACCGGACTATTGTATCATCCACTGTTTTTCCAAGTGGTTGCCAAACAGCTCCTAAAGAATGTATTATCCTATCAATCAGTCAATCATTTCCAACACTATTTGTCTCTGCTTGTGGTCCTGGCTGCAGCAAGGTCAGCAATTAGCTCCAGTGCTGAAAGTCCTGGGCCACCACATGAATTTCACTCAGGAGGATGTCAAGTTGCTGATAGTTTTTATTTATGAAAAAAAATGTTGCTAATGAGTTGCCACTGCCTGGACATAGGGTTGTCCAGTGGCAGTGCTACTGAGTCACACACCTTTCCACTACCCTTAAGTACAGAGAGAGAGAGAGAGAGAGAGAGAGTGTGTGTGTGTGTGTGTGTGTAGAATAATTTCAAACCACTCTATCACAAAATACGCTGGAGTCTTATTTCATTTATGAAACTACATGTCAGTGACTTTCTGGCTCTTACTTAAATAGGATCACTCACAGAAACTCTTGATGAAGTCCATTTTAGCCAAATATAAAAATAGAGTTAAGAAGAATCATCGTCACACCTGCTGCTGCTGAAGAGGGCACTCTAAGCTTTCTTTTACAGCAATGCCACTAATTATTTTAGTGAATCCTTCCCCCCTACCGCAGAGCATTAGCAGGCCCATTTGTAAAGCAGTAGTAACACAAAGTGAAACAATGCCATAACTGTCATCCAAATTGTTCTGTACAGGGTAGTGGAAGTGTTCAGTAATAAATGATATAAAAAGGTCCTTTATTGACAAGCTGCCATGTGCTGTTTGCATTAGAGAACATGAGAAGATGATGGCTGCTGCCCCTAGGTCCCAGTGGCATTCAACTCAGTGAGATAGCAGAAAATGCTTCAGTTTACTTAAAGCATTGATAACACCTCTAAATAATTAACTGAGGACTTCCTGTCTTCAATTACTTAATGCTTTTTTTAACATCTTGAGAGGATTATAAGCAATTTATGGATTTCACATGATGAACACATTCACCACTATTCCCACAAAGCATTTATGGGATCATGTTTCCAAAGCTTTGATGTAATTAAAAATAAGCAGCAAGACAATGATGCAGTGGCAAGGTGCTAGCCTACTCATCTGTTATTTGTACGGCCCTAGATTCAACGTCTCAGGGAAGACTAATGTTACAGCTTCATTAATGTTCAACTGTTGCTTTGAGAACACCAGAGGTTTTGAAAAAAGATGAGAAAAATCAAACCATACATCCACGGGGGTTGAGACAACCCTTAGTTCAAACATTTGAGATTACATGTGAAATAAGATTGATTGTTTTAGTTTATTGCATGAATTTAGAAAGTAACAATTATCCATATTGCAAAACCACAGTCATGAATTCAACACTGTGACCAAAGGAAGTCCCCCTCTAAACTAGCATAAGACTTGATTCTTACTGACAGAGGTAATGATCTCCCATTTCTCTGCTGGCTTAGTATGGCAACGTGGACAGAGGCTTATTGAGAGAGCCACACTAAAGAAAAAGAGATCACTGTTTGTGAGGAGACAACTTTATCTATTCTCCCGAGCAATTGTGCTATGAAAAATTGTATTGTTTGCCCGAGGAACAAAATTTCAACCTCTCTGGAGGCAGAGCTATTTCTTAGGTGGGAGGAGAGGGCACATGTGAGGTATTTTCCCCTTGAGTTTCAGCCAGAGATGTTGTGGAAATTATCAGCAACTCCTTCTGTAGGGCAGGTTGCCAGCCTCTCTCAAAGAAGCAGTTCTTAGGCAATTGTTCAAGAAGCCATCTCTGTACACTTAGAATCTTCTAATTATCCCCAAGCTCTAATCTCCCTTTATTAGGGAAGTTAAAAAGAAAATTGAGGCAAAGCAACTCTGGCACTACCTGGAATACTCAGATTTCTTAATACCCAGGCACTTCAATTTTAGATCTGGGTCTGATATGGAGACTGCACTGGTCTCACTGGTTGCTCATCTCTTCTTGACAGTGGACAAAAACCAAGATGGCTCCATCAAATGCCTTTGCTACTGCTGACCTAAGTTTCCTGTAAGCTGCATGGCCGCGCAGCAGCCTATTTAGCGCCGCACAGGTGCTTAGGGAATCCGCCTGGGGACCTGCCGTGGCCGGGGGAGGGGCACCCCTCCTCTAGCCCAGCCCCCAACCTGCCGCAGGAGGGACACCCCTCCCCCAATCCCAACTCACCCTGTGGCCTGGACCTGCTGCGGCTGGAGTGGTCTGGACCCAGCCGCGGCCAGATCAGGCCCAGGCATGGCCCCAGGTGCAGCCCGGGCCGGCCCCTGGCCCAGCCACAGCGGTGCAGCCTGGCCCAACCCCGGAGCAGCCTGGACCCAGGCGTGGCCCAGGCAGCCCTCCCCTGGCCACGACCTGCTGGGGATGGGGAAGGGTTGCCTATCGTGCTGCAGCCCCAGCCCCAGAGCTCCAGCAGCGGGGATAAGCGCCTCTCCCCCCGAGGCCCGGTGTTGCTGCGGGGAGAGAGCACTGGGGGGAGTCCTCTCTCCCTGCCATAGCCCCAGAGCACCCTCCTGCACCCCAAACCCCTCATCCGCAGCCCCACCCCAGAGCCCTCACACCCTGCACCCCAACCCTCTGCCCCAGCCCTGAGCCCCCTCCCACAAGAATTCCTCGACTCTACCCACACCACATGAATTTTGTTATGTGCACCAATATGAAGGTGATGTGTCACACGTCACCTCCATATTGGTGCACTTAACAAAATTCATTCTGCACATAGGTGGAAAAAATTAGAGGGAACACTGCTGCTGATCACAGGGTTATGTTTCTGTCCCCTTTGATGTGTACAGAGGCTCTTAGGAGTTTTAGGGAGGTAGTATAGGCTGCTGTGCCTCCAATACGCAGATGACAGTCAGTTCTTTATTTCACAAGATCCAGATGGTGCAGTTTCCCTGCTTACCCAGTGCCTAACCAGTATTGGGGCTTTGATGCAGGACAGCAGATGGAGACCTAGTCTGAGGCTGAGATAATCCTGATAGGCTAGGAAAAAAACAATTGGAAGTGGTGGCAGAGTTTGTCCATCTTTTGTTACTCTGGTTAGAACCTGGGGATACCATCTCCTAGCTGCCTCTGGAAAAGAAATCGTTTTACTTCAGTATAAGTAACAAGTTCTCAGCATTGTTGAAAATCATGCAGTTTACTTAGATCCCTAAATAAATATGGCTTTATATGCGTAACCTTAAGTGCTGTTGGATAATTGGGCCTACAACTTTACCCTAATTATGAGCTCAACTGGTAAAAAGTGAGTGACAGTTCACAGTAACTTAGAACAACAAACGTTGATGGGAAAAGGTGCAAAAGTGAGACAAAGATTGAATTAGTAAAAAAAAAAAAAATAGGCCTATTGATATAATTCAAGGACAGTGTTAAGATTATCCCTGGTAAATAAGAAAAAAGTGTAGAACTGAAAATCAGTGAACCAAAATTGAAGTGTTGGAAATGAGGCCAAAATAACAAGGGGATTAGCTATTCCACCCATCACAGTCCTAACAAAACAACTTTGTTGGGGAGAAAGCTGGCTATTGAAATTATGGCTGACAGAAAGATGAGAGAGAAGGGGAAGGAGCAAGTTTCACCATCTGTTATCCCCACTGTATTCTGGTATCCCGGGCTTTCTTTCTCCTGATCTTGAGAGATGTCCTGACTAGGTCAGGGCAGAGAGAAGAAGCCAGATGACATCACCACCTCTACTGGCTCCAGCTGAATGCCAAATACCACCTGCAGTGTGAGACTGTGTTCGTGCAAATACCTTTGTGTGGGCAAAAGACTGCCCCCTGCCCCCCTTGTGTATTCTTTTCCTTCCCCACCTTATTTCTTCTCTCTCTCTCTCTCTCCTCTCCTTTTGCTTTTTGTTTAATAAGAGTCTGGCTTAGCCAGCCAAGGCTGTATATTTTGCAACCCTACTGTAAGCCTGGGTGCAGAGATAGGCGGATAAAAGCAAGGCCCTAAACAGACTGATGCTGGTACAAGTTTGCCAGGTCTGGAGTGGCTCATAAGCCCATGTGCCATGCCTGTGTTTCTCCAGCAGTCAGATTGCAAGTGAAAGTCAATGCCAGACACAGAAGCTACATTTTCTATCTTTGCTGTTCTTTTCTCTCCCCTCTTATGTGTTTGTGTCTTGTTTTGTCTTCTAGGAAACGGAATCAGACTTTAACAACAACAACAGCAGCTCCAGCCCATTTTGACTAACTTTTACTCTTTTCCCTAAAAAGGACATCTAAGAGACTGTAAAACAAGGGCTTTTTTCTTTGTAAAGACTCTCTACAGATAAAGGGGAAAGGAACAAGAGATGTTGTTAAAATGAAAGCCTTATTTAATACTTTACATTTCAAATGCCTTAACTGTTTTTCCTTCTTTTCTGTATCTTTAATAAAAGGTTAAAACGGTGTGTTTGTCATGGTGCTAAGCAGGCTGTTGTTTCTGTATACCAAACCCTGGACCTTGTTTAAAACCATTTAATGTTGGACAGATTCAGGGTCATGTTAACACTTTTGATTCTTTGGGCCCTTATATTTCATCTAAATTAATACAGGAGCACTGAAGTTTCTTTGTGCAAGTAGTGTTATGCATCCATACTCGTACACGTCCATACAAAATACAGTCACATATATTATATAATATATACTAGGGGTGGGCTTGAAGCAAAATTCCAAATCCCCAATCTTTGCGTGAAATCCAAAATCCAAATCTGGAATTTTGTGACAAGTCCCATCACTAATTCCTACAGAGATAGAGAAACACAACGGACGAGCTCCTTGGCCCTCACTAAGAACCTGCTTCAGCAACACAAAACAAAAAAGACATTGAATCTATCTCCCCTTGTAAGTATTCTCACACTTGCTTCTTATCAAACTGTCTGTACTTGGCTACCTTGATTATCACTTCAAAAGTTTTTTTTCTCTTACTTAATTGGCCTCTCAGAGTTGGTAAGACAACTCCCACCTGTTCATGCTCTCTGTATGTGTGTATATATATCTCCTCGATATGTTTCACTCAATATGCATCCGAAGAAGTGGGTTGTAGCTCACGAAAGCTTATGCTCTAATAAATTTGTTAGTCTCTAAGGTGCCACAAGTACTCCTGTTCTTTTTACAGGTAGGCAAGTATTTCCTCAGCATAGGGGAATCCATGGATGGTGACAGCTGACATAGGTGGTGTAACCTCTAGGTGGTGTAACATGGGACAGCTCTTAGGGTGACAGGTACCTTTCCTTTTCCTCCTCCCGTCCCAAGCTGGCCACATATGAGCTTGGCACAGCTCAGGATTGAGCCCACCGCGTTTCATTGATGAAGCGATAATTTTTTTCAAAGTGAACTTCATGTTACATACTTGCAGCAACAATTTATGTGGTGATCTTATTTTTATGGTGATTTAAAATCTGTACTACTTTTGAAAAATGTTCAGCAAGTTGATGTACGAAGTAAGATAGTCATCAGGATGTATTGAATACTGACCGAGTTTTAATACACACATGGTGGATTTCATATTTGTGCACGATATTGTTAAAGGGGAATCTGGGGTGATCTTTCTCAGCAGGAAGGGCAGTGACTGTAACATGAAGACCTTTAGATTTACAGCCAAAGTGAGGAGAGAAAAAAAACTTTTAAATATTTTCTCTAGAAAAACAAAAATGCAGGATGAGCATCTGATACCAGGGGTCACAGGCTGAAAGCAAATGCCCCTGAAAATTACCATGTTCCTCTTATGCTTCCTGCAAATATTTCTAGGCTGAGCTTTGTTTCATTTTGTCGCTGAAGTTACTAAGAGAGTAGTATATGGAAACAATACATCTTTGACATCAATGGCAAATCTTCTATTAAGCCCCCTTCTACAGTAGATGTGCACGAGTGGGAAATTCTTAAGAGTAACATAAGGGATTCTGAATAATATTACTAACTGATCATCAACAAGGTGCTCTGCAGAGGAAAAAGACAGAGGAAGATACTATCCCTGCTCCCATAAGTCTTACAATCTAAAATCTGTTATAGGCAAAACAGCTCAGATTCACAAAGCACAGGCTGACAGTCTACTCTCAAGCTGAGGCCGAACTGCTTCTAATTTTTGTTATCTTAAACATCAGGGGCCAGATCCTATTGCGCTGGTGCAAATCTAGAATAACTCCAGTTACTTCACTGGAGTTATTCTAGATTGACACGAGGAGCAGAATCTGATTGAGGGTATATCAACCTATGGAATTTATCTGGCACTCTTCTACCCATCACAAAGCATATGTTCTGAATCAAAATGTACGTGGTTTATTTTAACATTTGGAAATTAGATCCATTCACATTTTAACAACAGAGAACAAACACTGCCTAGAAAAAATAAGACTGACCAAAATAGCTTAAGGTTTCTAACACCAGCCTAAAGCATTTCTGAACTACGTGCAAAACATGGAACCTAAAAGTTACTGACAAGAGATAGTATCACTAGGGGAGGAATGTCTTATATCTAAGAACAGGACATTAGTCTTTCAAAGAGCTTCCCATCCTTACCTGATACAGTATGCTTCATTCTGCCTGTGGTGTCTGTGTATATAAGCCCTTTCCCACTTTGACTGATCTGATACTCTCTGATGATGCCATTTGGTTTCCTGGGTGCTATCCAGCTCAAATGCAATGCTGTTGAGCTCAAAGCTGTGACGACTGGTGGCTGAACGCTCTCTGGGACTCCTTGGACAGTGACTGCAACTACCTGAAGACATATGAATTAAACAGCAATTTATTGTAATAGTACACTAGATACCACGATCAATGAGAATGTCACTTTTGTTTTAAAATGTTGT
Source organism: Terrapene triunguis (assembly GCF_002925995.2). Lineage (NCBI taxonomy): Eukaryota > Metazoa > Chordata > Testudines > Emydidae > Terrapene > Terrapene triunguis. The sequence goes on along the minus strand of NW_020664613.1, from coordinate 5,130,494 downwards.
TGCTTGGTCTGGCATATCATTACCATGGGCCTGAAGAACTAGTTACATTCCCCCCTCCTTTTTACACAATGAAATGTGATCTTGAATGCATTACATAAGCCTATGTCTACAATTTATCACAACAGGTTCACAACATTTCAGCTGTAGTGTATAGCATTGGGTGAAACAGCAAAATCTGGATGGCAGACTGTCTTGCTAGAGAACTCTTGATAACTCTCTTCCATATGGTTTGCCAGTGTCTTTGCATTTTAACAGCCTGATTTCATATATTTTAAACACCAATAAACATAGAGCTAGACTTCTTTGCATTCAGTATAATCGGACCTTTATCAGTTCATAGCTTTTTGAATCTTTTCTAACGAACTCAAGAAGAAATCTGAAGCTTGGGATAATTTAGAATTCACTAATATCTTTCTCAAAATTGAATATATATAGGCCAATTCTCATCTCCCTTACATCAGTTTTACACTGGTGTAACTCCACTGACTTCGATGGCGCTATTTCTGATTTACTCTGATTTGAGAGGAGAATCAGGTCCTATGCGCTTAGAGAATCATGTCTTTTTATTAGTATCACTATACGTGAGTTTTATTATGCTGTAAGCATATACATGCCTTCTGTACTGTAATACAGTACACTGGCTTAATGTAAGTGAGGGTGTCACCTTTTAGTGGCTAGCCTCAGTGACTATAAGAGCTGGCTACTTAGTCATGGCTAACAGGACCTGAAGAGCTCTGTGTAAACTTGAAAGCTTGTCTCCCTCACCAACAGAAGTTGGTCTAATAAAAGATAGTATCTCACCCACCTTTTCTCTCTGGGACTATTTCCTTGTACTTTTGGACTGAGATTTGCAAAGCTACCAAGGGGTTTTGGATTCCCAATTTGCCTAGGTGGGTTAAAAAACCTCAGTCTTGATTTTGAAGGTCCCAGGTTCAATTCCCACTGATGACTTTGCTGGTTACACAGTATAGCTGTGATTTTTTATACTTACAAAACATAGCAAGTCACAATTCCTCATCTCTGCCCCAGAGACCCTATACTGTAACTCAGACAAAACTCAAAAAAGAGAGACACATGGACATCATTGGCAAGGAAGATTTCATTGAACAAATGTGTTTTTGAAGGTATTTGCAGGGGGAGAAAGAAGGCACTCTGTAGAGAAGAAGCTGGATGTTGTTACGCAGTAATGGGGCAACGTGAGAGATGTTGTTACATGGTAATGGGGCAGCCTGAGCGATGGTGTGAAACAGAGTGGTAAAAGGAGCAGTAACAAATCGAAAGAGAGAGAGCGAGAGTTAAAAATAAGAGGTGATGTATGCAGGATGTGCAGGAGCTGAAGGTGAGAATGAAGAGCCTGAATCTAATCCAGGAGCAGGAAGCCAGTGAAGGGATCTGGTGAGAAGTGATGCAGTTGGAGCAGTACGGGAGGAAGAGGATGTTGGCCGTAATGTACAGGCTAGAGATGGGAGAGATGAGCTACGGGGAGACCAGAGAAAAGGAGGTTATAATAATCCTGGTGAGAAACAACAAAGATATGAATGGATTTAGTCTTACTGTTTGGAAATAAAGCATGTCTTCAACACTCTCTTCTAGGTTTAGCCAAGGATGAAGCTCCTTGTTTATCTTAAATCTGTATATCTCACTTTCCATATCATATAATTTCAGATGTGCAAAGACTGAGGTACAGTTTAGTGCCTGAGTCTGCTTGTGCCAAAAATCAACAATTTGGAAATTAATACAATCACGTCAAGGAGCTGAATTCAAAAAAGTCACTTGGTTACTGATGTTTTCCTCCCATTCAACCCATAATCTTAATTAAATTCTTTGAAAAAATGCCTTTCCAATGGCATTTTTATGATACCTCCTCAGCTATTAAAATTCTACTACCACTCTTATGAAGACCAAATCACCCACCTTGCTACTGTCTGTGCAACCAGCAACAGTACAGGCTCTCAGCTGATATGAATATTCTTGGTATGGCTGGATACCACCTGTGTCTGTGAAGCTCAGTTCTCTTCCTCTAAAATGCTCAATCCCATTTCGGAGAACAATATAGTGAATGATAAGACCTTATCATGAAGAGAAAAGTTTTCTGTTTTTGTTAGCTGAACAACACTGGATCATAGCATTTCACATCTTTCACACAGAAAATATGACAGTGAACCTGGTAGGACACCCCCCTTATCAGGCAACCATCAACTTAAGAGTCTGTTCCAAAGAACTCCAAGTCTATTGATTATTATTCTGCTCTGTCTTTTTAAAAACCCACCCCTATTGAGGCAAGCGATTGCTTAAATCTCTTGAGTGGTCATTTTAATTTCTAGATCTGGTCAAAATGTTCTCAATGCTTGAAATATCAACATAAAATTGTCATCAGAAATTAATTCTGAAAAAAATCTTTCGTAAAATATTTTTGATTTTATGTAAAACTCACAATTTTTCAACCAGCTCTGTTAATTAATTATAATTATAGCTGTACTCCAAAGAGTGCTGTGTGCTTTACAGACAGATAGGGCCCTAACAAATTCACAGTCCATTTTGATCAATTTCACGGCCAGAGGGTTTTAAAATTGGTTAATTTCATGTTTTCAGATGTTTACATCTGAAATTTCACCATGTTGTAAGGGGGTCCCTTTTATGGCAGTGGGGACTCGCAGCTAAGAGCCCCCCCACCAGCTGGAGTGCTTCCAGCAGCAGGGGGAGATGAGACCCACCTCCACAAGCCTCCTCCAGCTGCAGGAACCTCCGGGGCTGCTGCCCAGCCTCACAGCTTCCTGCAGCAGGGGGAGGCACTTGGAGGTGGGTCTGATCTCCTCCCCGCCCAGAGCAGCCCTGCAGGGGAAGGACAAGTCCTGTCACTTCCCAGCCAGTGGGGACTCACAGCTAGGAGCCCCCCAGCTGGGGCGCTTCCAGCAGCAGGGGGAGATCACAGGCCTCCTCCAGCTGCAGGAACTTTCAGGGTTACTGCCCATCACCAGAGCTTCCTGCAGCAGGGGGAGGCACTCCGAGGTGGGTCTGATCTCTCCTCCTCTGAGAGCTGCCATGCAAGGGAAGGACAGGCCCTGTCCCAGCAGGGACCCACAGCTAGGAGCCCCCTGGCTGAGGCGCTTTCAGCAGCAGTGGGAAATCGGACCCACATCAACAAGCCTCCTCCAGCTGCAGAAACTTTCAGGGCTGCTCCACAGCACTGGAGCTTCCTGCAGCGGGAGGAGGCACTCGGAGCTGGGTCTGATCTCCCCCTGAGAGCGGCCGTGCAGGGGAAGTCCTGGTGGGGACTTGCAGTTAGAAGCCCCCCAGCTGGGGCACTCCCAGCAGCAAGGGGGAGATCACATTTCACGGGGAAGGGCTTATTTCATGGTCCGTGACACATTCTTCATGGCTGTGAAATTGGGAGGGCCCTACAGATAGATAATAAACCAGGTCTCTTCCTGATGATCTTATCATCTAACTTTATTTGTGATGAGTGAGGATAACAAACAGACAAACCAGGGTGAAGGTCTGAGGAAGAACAAGTGTGAAAATAATATCACCATGTTTACTCAGTATAGGCATGACTATGTACATTTTGATGCCCGTTAACTTGATAATACACTTAAGACAGGTTTCAGTGTATGGAACAGTGGATCTAATACATTTAACTAATGTCATGTTGAATAGCAGAGCATACAGTTTGTGCTTTTAAGAATACCATTTGGTTGAAGAGGTTCTTTCCAATTCAGAAATATTATGTCTTCCCGATTTTCTGCTTTGGTCCATTTCGGTGCTCTTACACCCTGAGGCACGTCTTGCTTAGTGCTAGCCCTGCCAATTTCGCTGAAACCTCTTCCATAGCTGTTCCATGCAGCTACCCTGTACTCATATGTAACATAGGGCTCTAGATTCAGGTCTAAACAAAGAAAATTAGACACTAGTCATCTCAATTTTTTATTAAAATACACAAGAAGAAATGTTACGTATCTATATCTATATATTTTTAAAGACGGGCACATGTTTCAGTTTCACCTTATAACTAACCATCAGTGTCATGGGCCTAAATTACTACCCAAGTCCTGGCAGACAGATTACGTTATAAAGCAAGCTTCCTCACTATAACAACAGAACACTGACGGTGCCTAGCGCAGAACCCTTCATTCCAGAGTGATTTAAAAACCCATTTCCTGTTACCTGTAAATGAATATCTATTGGGGCCTCCACTGTAGACAGTCTCTTCTGCAGTTGGACACACACCGTCATTTGCCTCCTTTTCTGGAGCATTCTGAGAGCCTTTAACCCAAGCACAGATGTGGACACTTGGGTTAAAGTCACATCTTCCGCAATATGCTGTTGCTTTCATGGATTCAGGGCACAGGGTGCTAGCTTTGCATTCTTCTTTTACCTAAGGAATGTACACGGTTTTAAATCAAGAGATATAAAGAAGCTTAGTCCTACCTTCCTTACTTCCCAAAAAGAGATTTGACAATGAAAATGTCACCATTTCAATGCCCTTTTGAACAAATATCTTAATTTAGTTAAAATTAAAAGAGCTGACTCAGCCATTCAGCCACGCTGAGTGCCATGCTGTTTACAGTGTGCGTGAGAGCCTTTCATCATAGGGTCTGTCTGTTCTGGCACTTTCCAAAAGCACTGGGGAGTGTCCTGGTGTCCTTGCCCTAAAACATAATCAAATCTCACTCATGGGAAGCCCAAATAGCTGGGCTTGCCTTGCACAACAGAAGGGGAGTCTACAAGATCACAGAAGGGACGGGATCTTCCTCCTCAGGTTACATTTCCCATTTTTTGCATTGTCCAATGGATGTGTGTTAACAGATTCCCAGTCTGCAAGCTAAGCTGTGCAAGGACACATAGGTAATGTCCACAAAAGTGATCTTTGCAACATGCAAGGAGTGAGGAGGACCCCACGCACGGGCAATACAAAGTGTGCCCCCAAATGGAGGCATGACAGGATTTAGCCCATAGAGAACAATCCATAAAACTGTAAATATACATTTAATACCTACCTTTATTTCCTGAATTTTAATGGAAATTATTTCCACCAAGCCATAAGCATGAGAGCAATAATTCTAATAATCTACAGAGACCTGCAGGAAGGAATGAACTATAATATTTGCTCTAAATATTTTTGCATACTAAACTATGAGCATTAAAAAGGAAAACAGATCATATCCGATGCTTCCTTAATTTACCCTATGAAATACTTTTGCTGGATGTTTATAAAATATTAGATAAAGTTTATTCTCAAAACTTAGCAGTTCTTACCAAAATTACTTTGATGCATATCACAGGTCAGGTCCTCAGATGCTGTAAATCATAGCTGCAGGACATGGCTCTTAATTTCAACCCTTTTTAATATTAGTATTGCTGTCTTTGCTATACAGAAATTGCCATCCATTATGGTGAAAGAAAGATACGTATATTAAAAATATATCGTTTCCTGTGGTTTTACTTTAATGTGATTTTTGTAAGTAAATCCTACCAATTCATAAATGACAAAAGGTCCACAATTTCACCAGAATATTTGCTAAGGGGCATATTTAGCAGGTGATGTATCAGATGCTTTAATCAGCCCTTCCTGTCATGAAAAATTTAATAATTTCTAAATTGTTTCAGTTTTGTAGGGTTCAAAATTGACCTATATTCATTTTGTAATTTTTTTTAATCAGAACTGTTATTGAAACCATTTTGTCAATGTTTCTGATGTTTTCAATAAAAGTTTTGATAAAAATGCCAACATTTTGTGAAATATAAAAAAAATGTGAAATTTCTCCTTTCCAAAAAGGACCGTTTTTCACAAATAAAATTTTGGTTTAAAAAACTTTCACAGTGTATGAAGAAAATATTGAAATTGTCTCTTCAGCTAAGTTGTGTATTTTAAAAACCAGTAGGTTTTAGAACAGCCCCTATGGTCTCAATCCTGCAAGATACTGAGCACTCCTGTAAGAGGCTGCTTGGAGTTGCAAGACTGGGCATTATAAATCTATAAGGATCAATGATCTTGGTTTTGTTGCTCTTTAGGAAACCTGCCTGCACAGAGTGCTTTGTAGAACTGGGTTAGATGTTTTCTCTGGATATCTGTTCCATTATTTTGCTAGGGATTGAAGTAATACCTATGGATCATCAATTGTTAGGATCACTCTTTGTCCCTTTGCTTTCCTCCAGTTTTCTGGCACTCCCCCAGTTTGCATGATTTTTCATTATTAGTTATTAAAAATTCAGTTAGGTCAATAGCTAATTTTCTTATTTCCGTCACCCCTACCCCAGAAGCAGATCCCCAGGGGTGAGAACTCTAAGAGGCATGACATCTGGTCCAGCTGATTTATATATTTTTACATTTTCTAAGTAGTTCTCCATCTGTTATTTTTAGAAGTTATTCCAACTATTTTGCTACACATTTTCTTGTTAAAAACCATTGTAAATGGATTTAAATGTCGCTGCCATTTTTGAGTGATCATTTAATTTCATTCCCCCACCTTCATTGAACAGTCCATTAGATGGAAGTCTTTTCATATTTCTAGTCATGTCACTGGGGAGGGAGTGTGAGCTAGTGGTTACAGCTAGGGACTGCGAGTCAGGACTCCTACGTTCTATTCTCAACTTACACACTGACTTGTAGTGTGACCTTGCACAAGTCTGGTCAAATTTTCAAAGGTGGCCAGTGATTCTTGGTGCCTTAGTTTTTGGGATACCCTTATTTAAACACCCAGGGCCTGATTTTTAGCAGTGTTGAGCACATGCATTGTGAGTGCTCAGCACTTTTGAAAGTTAGGCTCAAAGTGTTTGATTTCCATACCCCAAATCACTGATCATTCTTGAAAATGTTGTAATTAATTTATCTGAGCTTCAGTTTATGCTTCTGCAAAATAGAATTCCAATTATCTGCCTAAAAAAGGGTGTTGCATAGCTTAATTAATTAATTTTGATTAAATGCTTTGAGAATCCTGAGATGAAAAGTGTAAAAATAAATATCATCATCACATCATCGTAATGGAACATACCCTGATTCCACTGAAGTCAATGCCAAAGTTCCCACTGAGTTCAATAGGGTCCAATTTAGTCCATGAAAAACATATCAGCATTGTGTTGTGTGTAAGGTTAGCTGATATGGTACAGAATCATATTCAACATCTGCACGGTATTTGCTATAGCAAAAAAAAATATTGCTACTCAAAAATTCTTACTCAGATACAATGAACAAGAACCCTATCCAAATTGGGATGTATAGTGATATTTCCATAAAATCTTTAGTCACTTCAGTTTCTATTCCCACTCAAGTAGTGCCAATAAGGATCAACAATGGTCACACAACTCAAACTTGCTATTCATGCCAACCCTGTTGGCATGCCAACTTTTAGCCCCTATACTAATCTGAAGTGCCGGGCAACACTTCACAAGAAGCAGCTAATCATTATTAATTCCTTTAGAATTCATTGCAATAACATCAATCATGGTGAACTCAGTCGGTATTAATATGGATGTAATGTGAAAATGAATAATGCACACAGGAGTTTTTATATTCCTATTTTAGAAAAATAGTTATGAACAATGTATTTCTCTGTCCATTGTCAAATCAGAGCCACTGAGAGGTTTTCTATCAATTACCTTCATCATCATTCCAGCTGAAATCTTGTCAGAGCAAACATATTTCAAAGGATTATATCCAACTCCATTACAGCATTCCTCGCTCTTCGGAATAAGTTCAGTCTCACAGCATTTTCCTGGCACTGGGTCATTCTTTTTAGCATGTGCTTTAGACTCACCACTGGAAGCTGAACAACATATGATATCTGACATATTCCCATATTCCTGCCCACAACAGAACATCCCTGCAACAATAAAACATTATATATTAATATGAAAAATGGCGGGGTGGGGGGAGAGAAAGGGAAATAACTGAGAATAGTATACAGTTGAGCATAAAAATGTCACACCGAGGCAGCTTGCTGGAATTGTGCAGAGAGAAAAAAAATTGAGATTCAGGTCTGAATGTGAGGTGACTGAACTGAGAGTCCTTATTCCCAGATGTACCTGAAAACAATTAACAAATGGAGAAAACAGACAGGGGTCCTCTAGAATCTCCTCACTTCTCGTGAGCTGGTGTGTGAACTCAGCTATGAAATACTGTATATATGGATGGTACCTTACATGTTAAGTTAAAGACAATCAATGATCAGCTAATTTAGAATGAGGAAATTTAGTAACCCCCTGATGGCATTCTTTTGCTTTTAGGCACAGGTGTACTAAATATGGGCTCATTCACCTTCAAGTGGCCTTTAAGCAGGACAGCCAGTTAACTAATGGTTAGATATTAACAAAAATAGCCTTCTAAAGAAAGTTGAGACGCGTATTTTGTGCCCCATTATATCGGCTTGTACTGTGTATAAACCACTAAATGAAAAGACCTTCAAGGTACCAACAACTATGATTCAATTCTCTCTTTTATAAAAGTTTTAATATCGTTTCTTGTTTTTTATTTCTAATAATAATTACATTTTATTTCATTTTATTTCCCTATTTTTATTTAAATTTCTTTTTAAACTAAATATTTTTGAGTGATGAAAACATAAAAAGCACCCAAAATCAGGGCAAATGTTCATATATTTTCCATGCACAATTACTCATTTGTAAATTATTTGTTTTGATATTGTCCCTTCTCCCCAAAAGGGAATGTGTAAATTTTATCTCAGGGAAAGTTTTTCTGAAAATCCTTTAAAATTAGGGATGTACACTAGGAAATGTCATTACCGACTCAACCATGATGGCATGAATTGTGCCATAATGAAAAACAGGACCACAATGTAAAATGAAAGCTAGAGTCAAAATAATTCATATTTGACTTGGTCTCTGCATTCTCCTAATCAGACATTTAAATGCAGCCTCGAGTTCCTTTACTGCCATTTATTGCAGCAATTCTTTTATAATAAGCCAGAGTCAATGCACACTGCTCTTTAAGGGACTGATCCTGAAAGCACCCACGTGAGTAATCCCATTCAAATCAATAGGTGTACTTAAGGTAGTAAAGTTATTTGTATACATTACCTGTTTGCAGTATTGGGACCTTACATAGCAATCAAAATGTGAAAACCAGCCTTCTAAGAGTTGAATATTTTTCTTTCTCCTCTAAATAAATAAATGCAGACATTGACCCAATTCAATACTAATAACCAGCCATCTGATAGCTCTGAGGGACTCTTGACAGGCAAACTAAAATTTTGATAATGAACTGTTTTCATACTGAAAAAACAACAACTCTGCATTCTTTTGCTGAGAACCTCATCTTTGTTTAACTGAATTAAATTTTTTCAGCCAAGATTTCACTCACATAACAAGAAGTGACTCCCTTTCTAGTTTCTTTGGTAAACCATTACTTCTTTAATTATTATCAACCTTGTTCCAGTGTGATAAATTGCTAATTACTTAATACCCTAATCAGCGTTCATTCTTTGCACAGATAAACTGTGACAGCGCCATTAATTTAAATAGTAATTTCACTTAATGGCCAGAACGGCACACCAGATTTTTATGCAGCATTTTCTGAAGACTGCATCCATCACTGCAATATTCTGACATAAAGATGTCTGACGTGCACTAACTCACTTAGGGAGAGCAGATGTTGCAGAGCAGAGTTTGGTAGTAATTCCCATAGTGCATCACTTCAGCATGAATGAGCTGCAAATGCAGAGATAGACAATCTTCTGAAACTGCATTGCATAGCCTTTGACCCCTTCCTAATTTATCACATGTAGCACTTGACTCTTGAACCTTGACACCACGAATGTACAATTTTAAATACGCCCCAAGAAAAACAAAATAGGTCCATATAATATTGATGGATTGATTTACTTTCCAACACCTCTTCATACAATTGCTTAAAGATGGAGAATTTCCTTTACACTGTTTGCTTATTTTACCAAAATACTGATTACTAAATATTTATCTGGAAATCAGCTGGAATGTGTGTGTCATGTTTTTTATATGCATGTTTTACAGGCAGAAAATGCAGTACAGCATGGAGAAAATATATGGGCTGGAAAAGCATTTCTTGCTCATAGTGATTTCTGTCAACAATTATTTCATGTTCATCCCCACAACTGAAAGAATTTACAAACATAGCTGGGTAATGAATGACTAATTTAGTATAGCTGCAAAACCAACGGTTTCAAGAGGAAGAATGAGAATTAAAAGGCTTACGCTTCAAAGCCAGAACAGAGGATCAACAAAATACAGAGCCAGTGTACACTGAAAGCTATTCCAGAAATCCTTGGCTTGAAGGTGGATATTGCAGCTACCGCAGATTGGGAATCACAGCTGTGCAGAATAGCGTATTTTGAGATCCTGGCCTGGGATCATAGGGGTAATTTATCAGAGAAAATTGGAGAAATTATGAGGTGGTTTCTGGTCACTCAATGCTTAAGAACCACCACAAGAAAACTTCGGATGCTTGTATGCAATTGTGAGGCTAGGGGAGGATATATTGTATGCAGTGGCATCATTGCCAGTCTTTGCCAGTAGATGTCTCTATGGTCAACCCTGCTAGTAAAGAGCCAAAATGAGAAAGGGAAAAATGAAACGAGAAATTGAGGGGAGAAATAAATTCACAGCAATCTGAGATTGAAGGGGCCACTTGTCATGGCAGGATAAAGTCTCCAAAAAAGGTTGTACAGAAGCAAACAGTAAATTGACAGCATACAAGACCTTACCCAAATGTACATTACAAACGTGGGTCCAGATTCTGCAAACATAACTTGATTTCAATAGACTTATTAATGTGTGTAAAGTTAAATATATGCACAAGTGCTTGCAACATTTGTTGACATTGATTTGCTTCCATCATACTTTTCAGAAAACAAACTCACCAATAAAAAAAAAACTCACTTGAAGTTACCTTTTTAAACATAGCATTCATTGGCTAGGTACAAAGTACAGCATCAAAAGCATTTCAGCTCTAGAGTAAGGCCAAGTAGAGAATGGACCCATTATACAAGAAGCAAGTCCCATTTTCTTAAGAGAAGTGTGTTATGCTTTTCTGCAGGAGAATATTTTTTCGTTACAATCATAGGCATGATGGGGTGGGAGGTAAGTAGATTTTAAGGCTGGCTGGTACATTTTCTTGATGGTTTTGCAAGGCTGAATTGCCACAAGAAATTAAGCACCAAATATACGGAGTATGATATATGAAAACATAGCCTATTTTATGTTTAGTTCAACAAAATAAGAATTTTTAAAAACTGAGTAATCGTTGAACAAATTTGTCTTTCAAACATATGTGTGTGTCCAGTCTTATGCTTGCTCACAGCAAAATATGTCCTCACAGCAAATCTATGAGTGATGAAAAAGCTACCGATTTTATTCTTTAATAGCCAGAAATGTCATCTTGACCCATTTTGAAGAAAAATTGCATAAATGATAGAGCAATATAGGCAAACACTTATATAAAAAATAAAAAATGTTTAAAGGCTTTTAAAATATATATTAAGAAAAAAAGGTTAAGAATACACATGCAGTGAAATGAAGAACATGACTTTTATCCCAAGATACCTGTATTACACTTCTAGACAACTCATCTGCCCAGAGAGAGCAGTAAAAACATAAACGCTACCCCAGCAGTTCTGTTCCAACAGCATCTGTTAATTCACTCCATTTATAAAATACATATTGACAAAGACAACTGAACTGGGACCAGGGAGATTTGATTTGGTGTGAGAAAGTCAATTCAATGTGATTTTGTTAAAGGGCTCCTGCAGGCAAATAAAAGAGTTTAAGTAATAAAGTACATAAAGAGATGTTTTACGAGTCAGCCCCGTCTGCGTCTGGTACAGGAGTGATATTGTGTGATTTCTACGTTGATGTTGTGGAGCTGACAAGTAAGGATTGGGGTGACGAGGAGCAAAGAGGATGCTAGCTGTGTAATTCACCACTGGAATGAAACGAAGGCATGGGAACCACTGGAGAAAGCTGTGATGCTGGTTTAGCCCTTTTCCAACAATTATCACAATGGTATGGGAAATCCTATAGGTTTGGGTGAAGAATACATCTAATGTTACCATAGGGGGTTGAAGTGAGAAAGAACTCAGGTGAAGAAAGGATGACCTGTTTTTGGTGGGGAAGGGCATGGGATGCCCTGTCCAAGGGGTTCATGGAGACTTATACTTAATGATACCTGACATTATGAGCTTGATTTTCAAATCTGGGTATCAAAATTAGGGTGCTCATTCCACAGCTAAATGCTCTCACTGACATGTAGGTGGCCAAATACCTATTTTAGTCACTTCGGTGCCAATCTGGGCACACAAAAGTGGAACTGGGTACTACAATTTACGACTCCCATGTTTAAAAATTGGGCTTCCCTTCTAGATGACAATTAGTAAAGAACAGTTTTCTTCAGACTGAAAACACCTAAGATTAACAGGCTTTTACTTTTTCTCTGAATACTGTGTTAAGAAGGATATTTGTACCGGAATACCTACTTATGGTTGTTAATAACAACTAGCTCTTCAATCTGTAGATCTCAATCTGCTTCACAAAAGAGGTAAGGATCCCTGCTCATTTACAGATGGGGAAACACAATGGCAAAGCGATTTTCTTAAAAACAACGAGGAGTCCTTGTGGCACCTTAGGCACCAACAAATTTATTTGGGCATAAGCTTTCGTGGGCTATAACCCACCTCATCAGATGCATGGAGTGAATAAAAGTAGGCAGGTATAAATATACAGCACATGAAAAGATGGGAGTTGCCTTATCGAGTGTGTGGGGGGGTCAGTGCTAACAAGGCCAATTCAATTAGGGTCGATGTGGCCCATTCCCAACAGTTGACAAGAAGGGGTGAATATCAACAGAGGGAAAATTATTTTTTGTAGTGCTAATGAGGCCAATTCAATCATGGTGGATGTGGCCCATTCCCAAGAGTTGACAAGTAGGTGTGAGTATTATCTTTTTTTCCCATTAAGATCTTAATTTTAGGTCACTGCAATTCTATGTGCAACTGTTAAACTATCGGTCCTACTGAAGCATTGGCTGAATCCACTCTATCAAACGGAACTTGATGTGTGAAAGGTGGACTGGGTACAGCGGGTGGGGATTTGGTGATTTGGTCTCATCACTAGATCTTATTATTTAAAAAAAGCTATGGGCTATTTTCCCCAGCCACCATGTGGGTGCACAAATGAGGGAGAGGGTCCAAATAGACTCATCCCCTCTACTTCCTACTTGTTTACACCCAAAGACCCAGGAACAATGGAAATCCTTGTGCTGAGAGGCACGAGGACTTAGCACCACTCTCAGGACAAGTGTCTGCAAGGGGAGTGGAGAGAGGACTGGAGTGAGGCCAGACACAGAGAGGGGGGCAGATGGTGCACTCCTCTTGGTTTCCAGAAGCTCCAGGATGTGTTGTGCCTGCCGGAAGCACACAACCACCTGGAGTGCCTGCTAGGGCTGTGCCCTGGCTTTATGCCACAATGTAGCCCTATATTTTAATACTAGGCTACGTAACTTTTTCTCAAAAGGCAAAGAGGAGAGAGAGATGATGATGGGATGTGGAATAAAATGACCCACATCCCTGAATGCTCCTTCAGCAGGATGGGGTGGGGAGGGAGTTAAGTCTTTATTTTAATGAAAGGGGCACGTCTACTGTACATCTACGTGCTTCATTGCAGAGTGGCCAATGTTGGACTAGGGCTGGCGAGGTGGAGAGCCATCCATGCCCAGTCCTGGTTTTTCTATACAGTACATTTTGGTGGTAATGTCAGAGCTTACCTGGGAGAGGTCTGTGTGCAGTTCCCTTGTCTCCATCACCGCAGCAGATCAGGTCTTTGCTTACTAATTGCCCACCACAGCACTGATGACTGAAGCCATCATGGAGTGATCCACCACAGCAGATCTGATTCCCTGACGTGGAATAAGGAGTACCCTGGCAGCAAGAGTCACCAACTCCAACCGAAACCCTGTTTTGTTCTTCATTAGGGCAGCACACTTCTCCTGTTAATTTAAGTATAAAATTGGTGATTTCGTGCATATGCGGCTATTGAAATCTTTGAGAGAATTCACATTGACTGCAATGGATATTGGATTGGGGTCATCGTCTATTATCTTTAAATACAAATTATTGCACATGAAAACACAGACTCTTTTGCACAGTCATTTCCTATACTTCAGAGTGCTGTAACGTTATAAATGCTTATAACAACACCACCACAAACACACAGGCACCAAAGCAGAGGCTAACTTAGAGCTCTTTGAAATGAAATGGCTCATAAGATATTTATTGCAATATAAGCAAGACAAAGTCTGCATAGAAAAGCAACATACTTTTAAAAAACCTTCTATATTTGTAAGCACTTTAAGCTAGATTAGTGTTGGTTTGATACTTGTAGCATAGGCAGCCACAGAGTAATGAAGATTTCACTTTTGAAGGCTGCCAATTACCACCATTTATGAGGGTGGGTTTTGATGGGGTTAATTGTGTACCAGAAATGGAGAGGCGATTGCTAATTCATTCAACACAGGACACAAAGTAGCTATCATATGGTAACAACTACCATTTTGGGCTTGATTTGAAATAGTGACCTAAGAGTGGGGGTTCTATAGTATCTACCTAAACTGGAATATTTTGTGTGGCCCAAATGCTGATACTGCAGGATTTGAAAAGAAGCACGGGAAACGGAATAGGGGTGATGGCTGTCTTCTGCTTTTCAGGACAGACAGCAATACTGACAAAATATTTCGAACTCTCGTTACTTTTTAAGCAATTTTCTCTTGTCCTTCTAGCTTCATTTTCCTCTGTGACAGACACAGCTCGAATCCTCTTCTCTTGAAAGGATGAGTGTTCCAATAATGACTTTAAACCCCATGCAGCTATTAATTGCGAGACACAAAATATGCACTGATGACATTCAAGGTAGAGCATTATTTCTCTTCACTCAGAATTCGTTGGTAGAAAACGTGGCATGTGAGGGGTACTAGCATTATTTTTTTCACTCTGCTTAGAGAGTGCAACCTCCCATTTTAGCTCTGGGATACATTTTGGCACTTCAGCCTGCTCCAGAGTCACAGAACCGAGACTTCCTAATTTGTAATCTTCATGCCGTTAGCACAATATGCTGCTGTACATCTAGTGCCATCAAGCTGGCCAAACAACATCTGGGAAATATGTATGCTTAGAGAGTACTCTGTATAAATATCTTTATCAAATAAAGTCAATAATAAACAAAAAGACAAGAACAAATCTTTCCAGTATAATAGATATAATCTGTTTAGATACTTAGCCATATTTTCCTTCATTCCTCAGAATCTAATTTAGTGACTGCACAGCAATAGGCCTCAAAACAGTGACTGTAGGTTACATCAGTTGGAAATAAAACTGTTTTTTGCAAAGGACTATTAGACATTAGACACAAAGGATCAGTAACCTTCTCATTAACCTCTCAAAATGGGATCCATTCCAAGCTAGGTTTGAAATGTTTTCTCTCTGAAAACTACCATGCAGTCTTACCAGTTAATTGTTATCCTTATCAAAGAATGACCCACATTAACATTTAGCTTGGGGTTATTAGCATATTTATAAAAAAAAGAAAGAAAACTGACCAACATTGTTCATGTTGCTGCCCTTTAGAATAAGAAAAAAAAGAGGGAGAATGCACTAAGTATATTTAAAAAAAATATTTGCAAATCATGTACAAATATTCACGGCTTCATGCTTGAGGACTATGATTGAACATGAAATATTTTCAGATACAAGATGCTTTGTGTCACTATTCTTTTCTTTCCTGATGTAAACAACATTAAGCTAGTTAACACAGACCACTGGATGGGGATAGAGGTCACAGAATATAATCTTCCCATTTCAGTACATTGAGATTAATGAGCCAGCAAAATACTTTTCTCTGGTTTTTCTGAGAGCGCATTTTTCTGATGACATCATGGTAGACATTCTAATATTGTGATATATGAATTCCTTTTCAAGGGATTGGCGCTCGAGATGTGCTGAACATTTTGGCAGAAATTCAAGCATTTCTGAGCATAGACAGTGCGTGACATCTCATGGGTAATGCAAGCATTTTAGCTCCTGACCTGTCAACTGCCTGCAAAGAGATTTGCGTACTAAACACCCAACAAAAAAATCTTTTTGAGGGCGACCAGGCCTACAGTCTTTGAATAAAAATCAGTAACCTAAATGGGAAAAATACTTAAAAGTCATATTTCAGGAAAAAATACATTTGGGGTTTGCAAGCTCAAATTTTGTCTTAAAAGCACATCAGAAAAGGTGAGAAAAGCAGCCAGCAAAGTACATTACAATACTGCATAGGAGCTACCAGCTTTGGTCGTTTATATGCCAGAAAATTAGGATGTGTTGGGGAGATTATGTGCATTTTAGCAGTTAGGTGATTAGCTGCAAAGAACCCTTTCCTAATGTGATAACATGGTATTCCTGAGCTGCATTTCTAAGTTTTCAGTCCTGCATTACTGTCCAGTCCCTAGGGTGAAAGCGAGTGGGAGCACTGGTACACTACTGAGACACCACCTCTCTACCCATCACTTCACCTAAGAGTGAGATCATCTGAGTGCTTGAAGTGATGGTCTGTACAGTCAACAAGTCTAGAGTTTAGGGAGTTCTCATCTGAGGTTCCAGAGGGTCTGGTATTTATTTTTCCATAGGCTTCAGCTACACTATAATTTTAAACTGATATAGTAACCAATTAGAAATATGGCTGGCTCTAATGATGGTTTGTGTCAGCACATAACATCCCGGGGTGCGTGGCCTCATAGATTTCTAGTGCCACTTTGCACCATGTTCTCTGGCTCGGTCCTATGCTCATGTCACTGGCAAGGCTTGTATTGCCTTTAATGATGCAGGATCAGAGCCTCTTTCCACAAAAGAGGCACTATGGGGCAGCTGCCCAGATTTTCCTAGATTGCACACATGCAAAAACAGTTAGGCAATAGGGCTGTGTTGTCGAAGAAGCTGGTGTGTGCACAGAACTCATGTGTGTTTGTTGTAAATGGGTCAGAGAAGCATGTCACAAGAGAGTCTGAGCATGTTGGAGAGTCTCTTTACTCAAGCTTTTTCTGAGGAGTTGGGCTAAGTGGGAACTGTTCCTTTCCTTTTTGCAGGGGTGGAGTTTCTGTAGTACTGACATTTTATCAGTTTGTCTGTCAAGTTATCTTTTTCATTATTTACAAATTTGTAGTAGGTGCCTAGAGATAAGGATGATGGGTGCACAATATAAATCAAATCAACCAACCAATGAATTGGAGACCTAAGATATAGCAGTCAGGAGCAACAAGAAATATTTAATGTTCTCTCTTTATCCCCTCACTATATAACCCAATAATGTTTACTAGTAAGTAAGTGATATTTTAAATGTTAAATGGAATTTGAAATGGATAACTGGAAGCCTTCAATATAAAGTAGAATGTGAACATTTTACCAAAAACATGATTTATTTCCTGAAAATTAGAAACAAAGGCACTTTTTAAAAGTAATGGTTACGTTACAAAAGTTACCTGTAACTTGTCATGTGTTTCACCTGAGAATCTTTTTAGATACAGTAGTGTTCTGTTTATATGCACCATTAGTAGGAATTCCTTACAAAGAAAACCCCACACCATTTTGACAGTAATGGTGCTGTCCAGGGATCTGCAGAGACCATCATGTTACTGAACAGTCCCATGGATTAAAAATGATGATGTACTTTCTGCATTTGGAGAGGGAGTCCGCTGCAGCAGTATTAACACCAGGAGCATCTGAGAAATGTTGAGCTTGCCATCCAACATATATAGTTGCACTTCTCTCTACGTATCACAGGTATGGAGGGACTAAAAGCTCTTGCTACAGGAGCAGGCAGGCAGACCACCACAAGATTAAGTCACACAAAAGACATAGCACCACAAAATTGCCTGACAGCGTCCCTATTAAGCAGAACTGCCCTCCCCATTAACCAGCAGTTGTTGCTGTTAAGTATCATTCATGTTAAATTCGTTTGGGAAATGACCCAATTAGGAAGATTTATCGGTTAGGCATTTCCTGTGTAAGTGGAGTCGACTGTGTTTAGGCAGCAATATCAAGGCAATTTCTCATTGCCCATTCCATGTCGGTACAGAACCTTTGCTCATCTATAAATGACATCAAAAATCTCTATAAATGCTGAACATATTAATATGTATTCACCTTCCTTGGTTTAAGAGGTACATCAACTCTACTGTGCAATTTTATTTCTTTCAAATGCTTGAAAGAAGTTGCCTCTTACCTGCTAATACCTTGGTGTAATAGCCACCGCAGCACTGATACTTTGGTTGCACAGCGTGTATCTGACCACCACAGCAAACCCCCAATGAATTAAGAATAAATGGAATGTACTTGTCCTCACAGCACTGGAAGCCAGGTTTATTGTTGTGCAGAATCCCATTACAACACACCTAAAAGTAGTTTAAAAAATAGAAAGCCAATATCTGTTAAACAAAACATAATGCACCCGCTGACAAAACAATGTATATGAAAAATGTGTACAATAAATTCTAGCTCTGATGTTAATATGAATGCAGGCAAACAAAATGCAACACGGCTAAAATCCTGTGCCCTCCAGCATTATTAGACTTCAATAAACTACTGTTCATCTGACAGAATGTTGCTATTTTGTGGCCTTCGACCATGCTGCACCTTAATAAAATACTCCATTAATATGAATTGTCTTCACATGACTCCTAGGATGTTTGAGTCTGGCAATGTGGAGTAGATTTCGATATATAGATATAATCTGCCCCCACCTTCCCATATTCAATTTTTATTTTGATGAGACATCTGATCTAAAAACCTTACAACTAGGAAAAACAGGACTTCCCAATATGAGCTCTTGTGTTCCCTTTTCACATTAAAATAGTTTTCTTCTTATAGCATACGATCACTTATTTATTACCACAAGTCTACAGACAATATGATCTCAAGAGAATATAATTTATATACTTTTTTCAAAATAAAATTTACATGGAAATGAATTTTGAAAAGGCCTTTTAACTGTGGTCTTCTCTCCAGGTACTGTAGAGGAAATTATACGCTTGAACAATCAAATAATTATTTGTATGCTTACTCCTGTGCAGATAGACCAGCATCCTGTATACATAACAAATCATATAGCACAGTTGGGAAAATCATAGTGAAATGTAACCTCAGAACCTGTTCAGTGCAGCTATATTATTTAGAATGGCTGCCTCTTGTGGCTAGAAGGAAAATGCAGTTGGCAGTACAGCACGAGTGTTTAATCGCGATCATCCCTTTCTTTTCTAATTCAGCTCATCACAACAACAGAGAAAGAAAAGAAAAGAATGTGTCTATCTGTTCAAAAGGAGCTTTTGTTTGTCTAGTTCCTTTAAATTCATTACTGATTGACAAAATTAAATAATTAAGAGAAGTGAATGACTTACTCCCTAGATTAACAGCTGAAATAATTGAGGAATGATGGACCAAGTGGTATGAACTGATAAAAATAAAATCGTAGATATAACATTTATAACAACACTATGTATATCCTTCCTGGAAGAAACACACAACCCATGCTGCCACCCCCTCTCCTCTGTGCTACTATCTTGTGTACATGGCACCTTTTCTTTTACTGTTCATGTAAGAAAATAAATTGTATTCTCAATTATCTTGTAAATTTCTGATCACCAGATTCTGTCTGGCTTTCATGGGAGTGTGCAGTGCAGTGAAAGCAAGGAACCACTGCCTCTGACTTTCCATGGTCTGCGAAAAAGCCAGGCAGAAAGGCAGTGGCTCCATCTCTCTCTCACCACAGGACCATACAATGCCCTAAAGGGGATAGAGATGGGTGAAGCATTATAAAGGATGGGTTCACCTTATAAAGGAGTGTTGTGATAGGCACACTCCTTCTGCCATCCAGTGCTCCTCTGAGAAGGTGAAGCTCTGCACTTAAATGTAGTTGTACTTAAATGACCTGTAGTTACTACTCCTTAAAAATAAAAGCTGCAGGAGGTCTGGTCGGTATTAAGCCACTCTTCCTTCTTCACTCACATTTGTCATCAGATGGACCCAGAAGATTAGCTGCAGTGTCTCTACCTTCCCAGGTCCTTAAAAGTACCCTTGGCTCTATCAAATCAGCCAATATGTGTATCATTGGCCCCAATGTAGACTGCATGAATTAGAAATTCTTCAGCCTTCGTAAGGGTATCCTCTGCTCCTCTTTTCATATTACTTCTCTTGGGACACCAGAGGCAGTATATAATCTAGTTATCTGAGTAAATGATGGCTTAAAACCTAGTCTTCAACCCTGCTCTAATCTCTTTCCCACTGACGGTCCCTTCTGATGGTGCTTCTCTTTGTAATCTACCTAATTTGGTTTCTCTGGTTTCTTTCACAGGCTTCAGTTGCTTGTCAATGTTTCCTTGTCACCCAGGATGAAAAGCAGTGAGAACTTCATCCAGATAGTGTCCCCCTAGACTTTGCAGAAATAGAAGTACTGCACATCTTTGAATTAGCCAGCACTGGATCCTGCAGTAGCCATCTTATAGTCCAGCTGATGCCTTCAAGCAATGCTTCGAGTGGACTGGGCACAGCCACTCCACATGCCTCAAAGAAGTATTGTAAGGCTCACTTTATTCCTGATTGTAAAGTGTTTTGAGACCCTTGGATGGAAGGTGCTATGTAAGTGTAAAGTATAATTATTAATGTTTTTTCTTTCCCAACTGAACTCCCTTGGGAAATCCCCGATCAGATAACTAGCGATGTTCTCTGACCCCCAGTAGCTCCACACTCTTATTTAAAATGACTCAAGTCTTCCTGTCAGGATCTTCCAAAACCCCACACAGAGCTTCCAAAAAAAATCCCCAGTCAGAGCTAAAATACGTCTGGACTTTTTTATCTGGCGTTACCAATTGATGTACTTGGTGCTATTATTATGTAGCTACATAACGTCCTCTGCAGCCAGCTGTAAATTGTGAAATAGCACTTTTTTGGCAGCACTCTCAAGACAGTCAGTTACTATTTGCATTGGTATTAAGCTCAAAGAATTTGCATTATCAACCCATAAAATAAAATGTATTCAAGTAGCGTTAGGATTATGTCACAAACCAAATCAGCAAAGGCATTGAAAGTAATGGCTAAAGGTTATTATTATCTCATCCTCTTATATTTAGGTGCGGCAGCACATACTGGATGTTGTAATGGTGCCCAGCAATTTGAGATCCTTGCAATAATCAGACACAGTAGCCCAAACACTTGACCAGGTCTTAGATTCCCCCCTGTAGAAGGCTGTGACATATGTACAGACTAGACAGTAGGTCACAGTGTTATTAGTTGCAATGGTGTGGACAGCTTGTCCTTAGCTATAGTCACTGTACTTAAACATGTTGTTACATTAATTCATTTGCAAATTGATACCTGTAAAAATCTTACTATCACACACACCGTGGTAAATCACTCTCGGGCTGTATTTTCTATGAACAGCAGGTGGTGATCGTGTTCCCTCTGCTCACGACAGGCAACCTTCAAAGCTACTAGCTGTGAGCACTTGGTTGCTCAGGCATGCAGTTGTGTAAGGCAGGGAGCAGCCATGTTTATCTATCTTATCACACACACACTCCTCCAGAGCCACCTATGAGACTGGCAAGTCTCAAAAGACTAGATGGAATTCTTATGAGCTATAAGCTTGTTAAAAACACTTTTCTGCTTGTGGAGCAAGCACTGCAGCAAGGACTGACCCATGACATCCTCATGTGGGAAATAAATCTCTTCTATTAGTAAGTACTGCTATTTTTTGGTTAATTGGTCCCCAATACTGTATAAGTTCCCTGCTGTCCATTGGCCAGACCATAGGAACTGAAAATGCGTCTCCTGGTGTTACATTACAGGGACCTGGTGCTGTGGTGAGAGTCCAGTGAGGCCTCCCACTCCTTTTCCCAAGCTGTTGCTTTCCTTGGACAATTAACACAGATGTGAATTTTAAAACCTGAGAGTAAAAATTCTGTTTGCAGTGCTATACGTTGTCCTAGTAGAATAATTTGCATTTGGGATGTTATTGACCAAAGCTTACTATATTTCTGTACTGTCCTCTTTTTTGGGGCCAGATGTTGACCTGAGCATCTTGCCCAAGCCCTGAGAGAACCTAGAATAGACTTTGCAACCCTGCTGCTAGTGTTCACGTGAATGTTGACAGTCTTGTGGCCTGAATGGAATGTGCCTTGTGATGCTGCCTTAATTTCCAAGAGTCCTGCCTGTGAGATTGAGCTATTTCAGGAGGCTAGGTATAGAGCCACTATTTTTGTTGCTGTTCTTCTTAAAGAAATGAGTCCTGACAATGTTTTGAATAAATGGCATTCATGTATTAATTATGATGAGTCAAGGGGCAAGCTTGCACCTCCTAGTCATGCCAGAGCTCCGTTTGATTAGTTCATTAACAGCAGATTTATGTAGCTTGTCGCTGCTGAAAATAAAAGTACTGCAGCTGTATTAACACTTCCATTCAGTCTCCTTTTAGGCACTGAACTGTTCACTGTGACCACTGTTGTTATTCAAACTCATGAGCCACTGCTTAATGAAATTATTTCCCTTTACACCACTATTTTAATTAATTTTTTTTCATTGTGACAATCTCTCATTGCTTGCTTTGTTAAATAGGATGCACATAGCAACAGCAGGACAGTTCAGGTGGTATAGCTACACAGGCAATGGAGAAGTGCCTTCAGCACTTCAGGTATCTTAGCTGCTGGGTGGAGTTGTAACACACTCCACCACTAATTTGAATATCTCCCTCAGAACTCCAGAGGATGTTTGTTCAATTGGCTAATGTCCTTTTAAAGATTTCAAGTGTGAACAGGATTGTGTGGGCAACACACATTAGTAACGACACCTAGGCAAGAGAGTGTTATGAACTTCAGCAGACTGAAAACACCAGCATAACAATCCTGGGACTGAAAAAGAGGTATTGTCGCATAGTGTATATTTCATATGTGATTATACAAATGAAGCCCCTCCTGTCAAGCAAACCACAGATGTATTGTAAGCCAGGAACTCGACACTCAGCTTTTCAGTAAAGCTTGTCTTCCTATGGTTTTTGGCATTCAAGCATCACACACCTGTCCAATGATGGCATAAGAGTGTATTTTGATGAAGAAAGAAATAAATGCCATCCCAAGGAGTTTTAGTAGAATAAGTTCAAACAGGTTTAAAAGATTCAACAAGTGCAGAACAAATTAAATAGGATTAAACTTAGGACCTGATCCAAAGCACATTGAAGTCAATGGGAGTCTTTCCATTGACGTCAATGGGCTTTGGATGAGGCTTTAAACTACCTCATTCATGGTCCTTTGCATGTGCATGGATTTAAAATTAAACAGTGACTCACACAGAGTAAAAGATTATTTGACACACTGCATTCCTATTATTGAAGTGTGGGTTTCTTTGTTGGGGGTGGAATTGTGTTTTAATGCTCTTATTTTGTATATAAGGAACAAAGAATACAGTCCCTTTGTTCCAGTGTTCCATAACAACCAAACTGATATTGCAAAATGTCACCCTTTGATCAACAGATAAGGAAAAATGTTAATACATAACACTGGATCCCCAATTTAATTACATACAAATGGACTGATTGTCCTCTCACTTAATACCTGTACAAATCAAGTATAACCCCATTTAAGTCAATGGAATTACACCAGGATAAAACTGGTGTGAGAGGAAAATCAGGCCCATTGTCTCTTGCATAAAATATACAATTAATAAAGCGAGTGAAATGCCAGCTTGCTTGAGGGAGATTCCATGCCATATTTCAAAGATGACTTTGCCAGTGTTTGCCCCAATTACCACTGGTTAAAGTCCATATGAAAGGGAGTGGAAAGAGAAGACTGCAGCTCAGCATGGGGTTTCTGTGACCAAAGTTAGATGCTTGCTGTTGAGCAAGCAGATGTGGCTCAAGAGGCAAGTTCAATGGCTGAAGTAGTTGAGCTTTATGCAAAAGGGAGCAAGAGGAGTTGGGAAAAGCTGATTTTGGCTTAGGAGGGAGGGTATGAAGTTACCAGGTTTCACTTGAAGGAGAGGAGTACTTGTGGCACCTTAGAGACTAACAAATTTGAGCTTATGCTCAAATAAATTTGTTAGTCTCTAAGGTGCCACAAGTACTCCTGTTCTTTTTGCGAATACAGACTAACACGGCTGCAACTCTGAAACCTGAAGGAGAGTGAGAGGAAAAAGAACGAATCAAATGTGGTTCAACAGGGTAGCCTCTGGGGGCGCCATAGGAAGAACTCAGCAGCACAGCAATCATGACAACTGTATTTGAAAATCCACAGGTCTTCTTCAAAGTCTCATTACCCATTTAATCAGAGCCCTTTCAGACTTAGCTGTGCCCCAACAGGCCCGTGTGGATATTGTCCCCCCAAATCATTCACACACAGTCCTGCTCTCTCGTCAATGGCAAAATTTTATGTGGATGCCTGGCTCAGAGGAAGGCAACAGAACACCAACAGTACGTTGGGAGTGTTATTTGCATTTCAGAAGCAGAATGGGCAGGACATGCCCCTAGTCAGACATTCAAATTAGAGCTGTGCTAATCATGGATTTTTGGTTTGCTGACAGTTGTAAAAAAATTGTGGGGAAAAATTGTTTTCAATCAACCCAAAATCAAAAATTTCCAGAATTTTTGGCAAATTGAAAAGTCGGGAAAAGAAATTCATTTCAGGTTTCAGGACAAACAAAACATTTAATTCAACCTGAAATTAAACATTTGATTTTGATTTCAGGCATTTTAAAACTTAAAAAAAAAGAAAGGATATTTCTAAACAACAGGAAAAATCAAAACATTTAATTTAGAAAATGTCAAAATGAAATGTTTTGACTTTTTCAGACATTTTTTTTAGGGGTTGTTTGGTTTGGATTTTTTTTTTAAACCAAAATAATTTGCTGAAACAACATGAATCAATTAAAGTTTTATCAACCTGAACCTGCACTTTTTTCTCAAAAAAAAGTTTCAGCTGAAAAATTTCACCCAGCTATATTCAAACGTATAAAGTGGCAATAGAGTGTCCCACAGTGATTCCCACAGGCCCTTAGGGACTGTTGGCAATGTGTATTACAGCAGGCCAAGCACTGATTTGTGATGAGTATCCACAGTAGAGAAGATAAGATAAGGGGACAATATTTTCATAAAGTCACCTGCATGAATGAGTTGATATTTTATATAGGTCTATGTGACATGGCAGTCTTTGCCCTTTGGACCACCTGAAATCACCTGGGCACTTCCACATTTGTAAGCACCACTGTGTTATTTATGGAGTCCTCTCCACCAGTTCACCAGTACAACCTCAGGCAGGGACATACAATTAGAAATAAACTTCCCCCTTTGCCCACTCTCTGGGGAGGGAGAGGGAAAGATCTCCTCTTCTCGATATCCTGTCTCCTATGGCCCCCTTCCAGCCTTCCTCCCTTGCACTTTCTTCCCTCTCCTTTAACTGTTCCCAGCTGACGGGCTGATTGCTGTCATTGGGTATGTCTACACTGCGATTAGAAAAAAAAAAACAAAAAACCCCCAACACCCATGGCAGAGAGTCTCAGAGCCAAAGCTAAAAATTGCAGTGTAGGCACTGGGGCTTGGGTTGGAGCCTGGGCTCTCAGAGCCACGCCCTCATGGTTTCAGAGTCAGGGTTCCAGCCCGAGCCCCAGTGCCTACACTGCAATTTTATAGCCCTGCAGCCCAAAATCCTCGAGCCCAAGTCATCTCGCCAGGGGCCAGCTGCAGCCATGCTGTCGATCTTTTATCCCAGTGTGAACATACCTATTAGCTTATCAGCTTCCTGCCTAATTAAGCCATTAAGCACGCATCCTCCCCAACCTTAAATCCACTCCAGGGGGTAGGAATAGTTAGTACCTTAGTGACCAGAACGCTGGGTCAGCTCTAGGCTGCTAGCACTCTGTCACCGTCTATTTTAAATTACTCCCAGGGCCCTAATCCCACACTAATAGTAATAAATGCTTACCAATGCTTGTACTGCACCTAGCTCAATAGGACCAAATCCTGAAGAAGAAGAAGAAGAAGAAGAAGAAGAAGAAGAAGAAGAAGAAGA
>NW_020664613.1:5075072-5104428 GCF_002925995.2 Terrapene triunguis | reverse complement strand
AGAAGAAGAAGAAGAAGAAGAAGAAGAAGAAGAAGAAGAAGAAGAAGGGTCTTCTAGGAGTCTTGAGCACTACCAAAGTGCAAACAATAAGTAATACAACCTCTGGTGGAGTGGACTCAGTAAATAACAGTAGTGCTTACAAACATGAAGTGTCCTGTCTGTCATATGAGGATAACTACCTCAGAAGGCAGATATGAGGCTAAATGTATTAGTGTTTGTGAGATGCTCAGTTAGTACAGTGATGAACACCATAGCAGAAAAATAAAACTAACAAAGATGTATTTTAAACATAGAAAATGCAAGTATTTATAAAAGACTGTTTGAAGTGTTGTAGCCATGTTGATCCCAGGATCTTAGAGAAACAAGATGGGTGAGATAATATATTTTATTGGGCCAACTTCTGTTGGTGAAAGAGAGCTACTCAGAGCTCTTCTTTGGGTCTATCACAACATATGCTATACCTCATCCAGTACACTAAATGCCCCAATAGCAACTATGTGGGTGAAGCCAAATAATCATTACACTCCAATTAATTCACACAGAAAAATGATAAAAGACAAAAACACCATATCACTCATGGGCAAACACTTTTCAAAAAACCATCACTGCTTATCTGACCTCTCAGTCCTTGTCCTTAAAGGAAACCTGCACAACACCTTCAAAAGATGAGCCTGGGAGCTTAAACTCATAACTTTGTTAGACACTAAAAATCATGGTCTTAATAAAGACGCCAGATTTATATCTGGTTACAACAATTTATATCTGGTTACAAACCCACAACCCCTCGCCCCTCCTTGTTATCCTATGACTGGAGAAGTGTTATCGGGCCACTTCACCTTGGAATGTACTAACTACATATGCTAAACAATCTGTTCCACCTTGTATTTAGTTGCAGCACTCTGAATACCTTTCCCAGACCTGAAGAAGAGCTCTGTGTAAGCTTGAAAGCTTGTCTCTTTCACCAACAGAAGTTGGTCCAATAAAAGATAGTATCTCACCCACCTTGTATCTCTCTCTATATGAGACTGAAATTTTCCATCCTAAGAGTCACTGTGAAAACTGAGTGAAGAAAAACAAAGTAAACCGCAATCATTAAGAAAAAATATCTTTTAAAGTCAGTATTAATAATTCAGTGTAAGTAGCATAGGTAAGGGGTAGATACATATTTTTTTTCTTTACATCATCCCTAGAAGTATTAAAAATAATCCACATGCTACATTTTATTAAATGTTTACATTTGTTTCTCAAAATTAACAAACAAAAAAACCCATAAATTCATTTACATTCCAGAACAAAATCATGCTCATATGTCAGCAGTAAGGTTTCACAAACGCTAGGTGCATGGCACTCTATTGAATGCAACCCAAAGCTAAACCTATGTCAGCTGGAATAATTTATATTTTGATCTGAATCCCTCAAATAACTCACTTTCTTAATTACTGTCTCCTCTGACAGTGAATCTTGTGAATACACAGTTAGCTTTAGACACTGCACGCGGGATGATGCTGTTGACAAATAGCGACATTATTTCATTACATTAAATCTTACCCTCAAACTAAGAGTTTTCTACCTCATTTGTCAATAAAAACCATTTACAGACTCCTACTGTCTGGCTGCACTATTGATCCAACTCCTGAACAGCAACTGATTAATCTGCAAATGACCATAATTTAAAAATATTCCTGATAAATCATGATAGTTCCATTCAGAGTTGCTCATTATTGTCATGTAAACAACCACCCACTTGTATCTGAATCTAAATAGATTTGCTGTAAAGCAGAATCAAGTCATTCAATCAAGGAAGAATTTGAAAGGCACCTAATCATCCCAATAAACTAATATTTGTCATGAAAATTATGATGAATGATAAGAGTTAAATGTACACCACAAAGCTTTAGGCTTCACTTCATGACTTTCCCCATAGTTTTTTTTCAAATAGACATGTGTACTACAGTGTAATTGCAAACCTAGAAACTTCACTATGGTCTCTATGCTTCACACTATGACTACTTAGAACTTTATAGTGACAATGCTGAAAGGACTTAGATCCTCATATACTTCAAAAAGCACAGCTTTTTACTACCTGAGCTAATGAAGTATCTCCGTTAGCAGTATAAGGAATTTAACACACCTCTGAGCAGTTCTGATTGTATCCACTCAAGCCAGTGGTACACATACACTAACTAGTTAATTACAGGATTTCTTCTGATTAGGATAAATTGTAGTAGAGGGAGTTTATACTTTTCCTGGAAATTTTTTTCAGAGAAAACGCTTCATATAGCCATAGTTTTTAAGGCTATAAGGGACCATTAGGTGATCTAGTGTGACCTCTTTCAACAAAGGCCATAGAACTTCACCCACAGAACTTATGCCTGTAAAGCCCAAGAACTTATGTTTGATTAAAACATCTCTTCCAGAAGGGCATCTAGCCTTGATCTGAAGACATCGAGAAGTGGAGAATCCACCACTCTCCTTGGTAGTTTGTTCCAATGGTTAATCACTTATTGTCAAAAATTGTGCCTCATTAATAATTTGAATTTGTCTGGCTTAACTTCATTTCCAGGTATTAGTTCTTGTTATGCTTTTCTCCATAGGTTAAAGAGCCCTTTAGTTCCTCATACTTTTTCCCTGTAAAGGTACTTAAATGTAGGCACCAGAGCTGGATACAGTATGTATCATTCTCAACAATATTGTACGCAGAGGTAAAAATCACCTCCTTATTTCTACTCACTATTCCCCTTTTCACACTTCCAAGAATCACATTAGCCTTTTTGCCACAGCATTGCACTGGGAGCTTATGTTGTTTGTCCACTATGACCCCTAAATACTTTTCAGTGTCACTGCTTTCCAGGGTACAGTCAGCATTCTTTGGTTCTAGATATATGATCTTGCATTTGACTGTTAAGTTAAATATATGCAATTTGCAAGTACCTTAGACTCTGGATGATAGCACAGGTCTCCACAGATGTTTTCATGTATCTTACATTCCAGTGATAGGCATGGTCTATTGCTCTGGTTCATTGGTAGCTGCTGGGCTGCAGTACACCTCCGCCAGGCTTTACGTAAGAGATCATATCCAAGAATAATGCCATTTGGTTGTCCTGGTGATGCCCAGTCAATTTGAAGAGATCTACAGTAAATAGAATAATTAATGTCTGGTACAACAATTAATTTAATATTCCTATTTTTAGTTGCGCTTCTGCTGACATTCACATTAATTTAGAAGTCTCCAGCGGTTTCTTTTTATATTGGTCATATGGGTGGAATTATTAAAAGTGTCAAAAATCCCCTTCTAAATTGTCAAATTAACAAAATCTTTAATAGCCAAAAAAGTAGCAAACTAGCAAAATTTGATAATATTTGGGAAAATGAATTCCTTGTATGGACTGGACAAAGCACCTAAAAACTTAGAGATATAAAAGACCAATTAGATCATCCCGTCTAGGTATCTGCTAACATAAGATTTTTCCTTACAGAACATTTTCTAGCAGTTTGTCCAGTTTAATATAGAATAAGTCAGACCCTGGCAGGGGAATGGATTAGAAGACCTAATACAGTAGATACTTCCTATCTCAGGCTTCTATGACTCTAGGATGTACTGTAGCATTGGGTAGTAGCACCATTGCCAAAGTTGAGACAGACATTCCATTGTAAACCAATCTTTTCATTTGTTAATAACTTTCACAAAATAATTCCTTTTGGTCTGAAATGTCTTCTAATTGTTCCCTCCTCATTGGAGAATTAAAGAAGACCAAAAACAATGTGCCCTTTGAGTTAGATAAGAATGAAAAAATATGTATCTTTTTTCTGCGTTAACAAAATTGTTTGGTTTTATCTTTTTGGTGGTCACATAACTCAACATGATGAATTTTAAAAACTTCAGACTTAGAATGTGGCTCAGTAAGCAATATTCCTCTTTCTAAGTTTGAACTTCTTTCATTCAGAAATAAAGCTAGAAGTGAAAAAAGAGTGTGTATAGTATGAAGGATTCAAGGCTCCTGGATCTCCCATGTGAAAGGTGTGATTCTGCACTATACCAGCATAGTGCCTACAAGGCACAATCCAGTCCTTGGTTTCAATATTTAGCACCAGACTATCCAGTTTAGAAGAGAGTGAATTTTATATACAGATAGGAGGACTAAAGGAAAAAAATCAGTCTAGTCTGTAGAACACTGGTCACCATTAAAAGCCATGAGAATTGTCTCCAGGATCAGACCCAGCATTACTAAAAACAGCATTTTATTTTTTCAAAGGAAAGATCTCAAAATTGTCACTAAAAGGAACAAGAACACCCTCTCCCCTAAAATATTTCGTATTAAAACATTTTTCACATGGATATTTAGAATGAAAATGTTATTAATTTAAAGTTTCATATTCTAGCACAATTATGATCACCACTTTACATGTATTTAGGCTGTTTTGTGTTTCTCTCACTGTACATCAGGTGACATTCTCACTTAGGTAATAGATTGAAGTGCAGGATTACTGCTACATACCAGTCCTCCTATCTGTATATAAAATTGTCTAGTACTTACTATTCCCACAATACATTTTTTTTAAAATCTCCATAGCCCAATTACACAGCCACTGTCAGAATGCCAGTGACATCATAAATTAGCATTAATTTAAACCAAGACAGTTACACTCAAACAACAGCAGCTGAGATAAACTTTGACATCTTAACAGAATAAAAATAACAGCGCACTATTATTTCACTTCCTTGAGGTATAAACAGAGGAACACACATAGCAATATGCATCTGCAGAGAGAGAATTAATGTCACCTATGAAGGAATAACTTCATAGGTGACTTGTAGAGTCACCATTATTATTCTGAGGTCTTCATCTGACTCACTGAATTAATTCCACATTCTGTAGATGGCTATTTTGTATTCACTGCATATTCAACTATCAAAAAAAACCCTCCCTACACTCAAGTAACATTCCAGGGTCTGCTTTAAACCCACAAAAGCAGGAAAATATACAGAGAAAGCTGAAGAGGGGAGAAGAAAAGAAAAGAAAGAAAGGCTAGTACTTCAATCTTTATTCATACCATTGTGACTCTCTTCCAGTCTTTGCACACTGCAGTACCATGGCAAAGCCAACATTTCTAGCCATACTGCTGAATGATTTTGTGTTCGAGAATTTCACTCAGACCCTTGGGGTAAATTTTCAAAGCCTTGTGCAGGATTTTACAGGTTTGCAAGTCACATTTCTCACTAAAGTCAATCGGAATCACATGTCTAAAACCTCGTACAATGGTTTGAGCATTTTACCTCTTATATAGGGCTCAATGTATGCTACTGTGTAAAAAGGAAGCACGTTATTATTATTCTATTTACACAGATACAACTAGAGCTAAGTGAATATTATTTAAAATAACTCTGCAAATACTTGCCCAAATTCTTTAATACATTTGTTTTAGCCATGCTCACGCCCTTCAGTGTGTCCTTTTCAGGTGAAATGTACCCCTGTCCAGAGGACCAGGACAAGGACTATGCACCACTTAAGATAGATTTATATTCAGCAGGGTCTGCATAGGACTTACGCTGCACATAAGCTTTGTGTTTGTGTAACAAATGTCACCTTGGCCAACACACTAGAGACTGAACAGGGGGCCTCCACAGCTATAGATTCTTGAGTGTCCACTGCTTGAGCTAAAGAGCCAGACTCTGTAGTTGGGAGCTGTAATAGAATCACATCCTCTGGATTGGCACAGACGGGGATGCCAATCTCTGTGGTTTACACATTTCCTCTGGACAGAGGAAACTCATCCCAAGCAGCTGAGGTCCAGCAGAGTTCAGCCCCGACTTATATGACAGCTGTCATCTTTGCTAACACACTAAGGATCGAACCAGGGACCCATGCTTTATGGGAGATATAGTCCAGCTGGGGAGCCTGACCAATAGAAGAGAATCTTGACATGAGACACCAGAACTACAACTCCCAGGAGGCACTGAAGCACCTCAGGAGGACATATTAATTTCAAACTGACCTCGACAACATGTTTTGATTAGTTCAACAAACCAAAATGAAACATTTTGATTCAGGAATGTTGAAACATTTCATTTTAATCAGAAATGTTTAATCAGACATTTCTGAATCAAACATTTTCAGAATTTTCCATTCTACAAATATTTCAATACAGTATTTCAACTTTTTGTCCCGATAGAGAATAAAACAAAATTTTGAAATATCTGAATTTTGATCAGCTCTAGTTATTAGGAGTTTGATTATTATAGTATCAACAACCCCAAGGATCCAAAAATCATAAGCCAGCCCCACCCATGCCCAAAATCATAAGTTTGTCTTAAACATTATGAGATTTAAAAACAAGTAATTTGGGGGTTCTGATGTTAGAGTCTTTAGGGTTCATATTTTAAGCTTTTCTCCTCAAGGATGAGGGCTAGACATTTACTTAAAAAAAAAATCTTAGATTCTCACACAAACAACTGACTTTGGGAGTGGGGGACTTAAGAAAAATACCAAAAATGATGAGATTCACAATAAAATGGTAAAAGATGGGAACACTGTTACCAGTAATGATCATTGGGGCAAATAAATTTCTAATTAGGGATCACATATATTGAATTATTGTCTCTCTACCACCACTTCTTCATAGCAGAGGGAGTCTTTTGTATCAAGGACAACAGGACTTAGATATTTAGGGACACAGTACGACACACAATAACCAAGACACAGACTTGCTGGGACTGGGAAGAGCTACAGGTTATAAGTGTTATACAGCTAAGTATTTATTATTAGAGAATTTTTAGCTTGAAGATCACAGATCCTCAGGATAATTCCCTCTCATTTGTCATGGTCTGGGTCTATAATCCACATGTGCACCTGTAAGTTCTGCTTCCCCCAAAAGCACCTAAGGGGCTTTTCATTTCTTTCAGACAGCTCTGAGGATTTCTCTGTAGTGTAGCCCCTAGCCCTCAGGCTCCTTATCACAGCCACCAACCTCTTAGTTCAGAACAGGATGGAACCCCCAATAGGGTTCATCTGCACTGTCCCTTACTTGTCTGGAGTGGTCAGAGTTGTTATTAAGCAACACAGTCATTATGTACTTTTCAGGAAGGCTGAGTTTATCACCTTTGAAACACAAGAAAGAAAGAAAGAAAGAAAGAGAAAGAAAGAAAGAAAGAAAGAAAGAAAGAAATCTGTTTTTAAAAAAACGAAAACTGATTTTCAAAACAGAGAAAGTGATTAGTCCACTACCCAAACCCAGTAGTCAGCTGGAAAGTGGATGGCATGGTGAGAGAAGAGCTGCATGCTTCTAGTACTGAAATTAAATGCTCTCACATAGGGATTAATCCTGAGCTCCTTACTCAGGCAAACTGCACCCTTGATTGCAATGGGAATTATGACTGAATAAGAACTGAGAAAAAACTGAACAAGGAGTTCACGAATGGGTTCCATACTGTTTTGTGTTTCAAGACTGGCATTAAAAAAATGAATAAATGTTGGACTGTAACATTTTGTACCAAGTTTCAGCCTGAAGCTGAGTTACTGTCGGGGGTGGTGGGGAAAGAAGATATTCATAATGGTGATGGTGGTATAACCTTCATTAGAACAGCCTGGATAGAGCTGCTATCAGAAAGACTTCTAAAAAGTTGGTGGGTGAAATTATAATTTATGTCATACAACACCTGGAGGCAAATTTGAAAACAATTATTTGTGAATGCTACAAAGACATTATCCTACAGCTTTCTCATCAATAATACAGCCCCCGAAACTGATTCAGAAGTGGAGAAACTGCCAGGGTTCCAATTAAAGACAATAAACTGCATGATCTGTGCTATATCTCATCCTTCTCATGAGCCTATACTCTAGAAATGCCCTTTTTTTGTCTGTTGGCAGATACATATTAAAATGTCCTTTTGTTTATACAAACTGGAATTTTCCCCCTAAGCTTATTCCGATATGGAGGATAAATAAGCAAAATTCATATTCAGTCCAGCACCTGCTGAAGCTGTCAGCTGCTGTGTTTGTCATATTTCAATCAAAGCTGAAGCCAGCCAGCCATTTTTATACTGCACAGTCCCTACATACTCGAGGACCAGAATTAATGAATTAGCTATTGATTAAATTCCACTCTAGCAAATCCACCGTGGCAAATAAATGAACTACCCGGGGCACATGTAGGCCACGGCCAGACATGTCCGGGCAATCGATCAGTAGTTAGTATTCTTTTGGGATATAAGAACAGCTGATGATAATATGACATGTACGGAAAGGCAATGTAGAAACAGTCTGTTTCTGGCTGAACAGATTATAAAATTGGAAGGTATTTCTGATCTTTTTGCACTCATGTGTTATGACATATTTAGTTTGTAAATAATAGCAGAAACACACATAAGTGTTGCAGTACAGACAATACAGACAAAGGCATACATAAAGTTAAAGCCAAGGGCAAAAGATGAGATCCTGAATTGAGTTCTCATCATCAAACAAGCTTTAACTGTATCTGTATGTGTGACAGAAAAATAGCAAGCTTAATTTCACCCAATGATTACCTTATTCAGAGACAAATATAGAATTCAAGGAAAATGTAGAAATGATAAACAGCAAACAGAAATTCCTTTTAAATATTGGGAGAGTAAATCCATTCCGCTGACCATTTCTGAAGGCTTAGATATTAGATTTTAGTTATTTAAAAGATAATGTTGTTGTTTCTGCAAAAGAAACATAGCTAACAGGCCCTCCATGCCCAGAAGTGTAATAAAATCACACCAACAATAACATACATGCAGGAGGCTGTTTTATGGTTGGTGTAATTTTGATAAATGTTTTGGCACTGTATGTCCATTAGTTATAGCCTCTCCTTTGGAAAATGTTAGTTCCCACCATGGTTCTTTTAAAGAAAAAATTACCATGTATGTCACTACTTGGCTGCCTCTGGAGTCTGCCAGCCTGGCACTATTATTACTGTTGAGAAGTTTGTCCATGAGTGGGTGGGGGGGAGAGGAGATGCAGATTGCAAACAGACAGGAGGCACAGACACACACACACACCTTTTAAGATGGTTTATTAATTCTTATTGTCATGATGTGTGACTGTTTCTCTCACAGTTACCTTAGCTTCCATTATCAGTCTCAAATGGTTCTTTTCCACATTCATTCCCCTCCCCTTACCGAACAGTAAGTTTGATGATTTTCATTCTCCCACATACCTTCATTTAGCTGCCTTACATTTATATTGCCTCTTATTCAGTAATATCACAAATGGATGACCAATAACCAGGTACATGCAGCCAGCTAAACATGAGAGGTTTTTTTTTAGTAGCTCAGCTGGCCATAACTCTAATAGCAAAAATGACCACCACTAGCAAAGAAATTAGGAAGATCTTATAACTATATTTTAATTTTTCTAATGCTCCTTATTCTGAAATGAAGGGACATATCCTCAAATTATATTTTTCACTGTGGCTACAAGTAGTTGTGACTTAAGAAAAACAAATACAGTACAGTACCTTGGACTGAGAACGTGTATTATGGGTGCTGACAGCTCATTTGGCTCATCTTCCACAGTTGTAATTTGGGTTTTATTGCTTTTCACACAAGCGTACGCTGTGCAGACTTCAACCTTGGTGCAAAAGAATGATACTTGTAAAAATCCAGTTGCAGAAGTTAACTAACACTGTTACTTGTTTAGCCTTCCTGCCCCCCTTAAAGTAGTTTTTCCTCCCGATCACTGAATTCTACATAACCAGGAAAATATAATTTTAAGATAAGTGCTCAGATATTGTGCTCTTTTATTGTCCTGGGTATGACTATATTTATATATCTGGTGCTAACTTCTGCTCTCAGTTACACAGGAGTCAATACAGTTACTGCAGGTTTGTATTGATGTTCGTAACAGTAGACTCTGGCATATAATGTTGAGAAACAGTATGGACTAGGAGATCAAAAACTTCTAAATTCTCATTTTGACTCTCATCTCTTGCCTGGCCTAAAACAAGTCACTTCACCTTCCAGTGTCTATCAGGTTCTTCTCTGTAAAACGTGGGCAATTTTACCTCACAAGGATGTTTATTTTATGTTTGTACTGTACTTTGAAGATGAAAAATCCTATACAAATAATATATTTTGCTATTAAAAATCTCACAAGAAAATAACCACCTACTCCTTCAATTCCTGAGATTAATCTAAATAGATAGAAAAAAGATGACAAGTGAAGAATGGTAATGTCACCCCTACATTAGCAACAGAGAGGTCATGCAATACACAGCAGCAGAAACAAACAAGAGCTCATACATGAAGATAAGCAGTCAGACAGACACACATCCAGATGTTGTTTCCAAGGTGCATGGTGGGGAGGGGGAAATGATACATCAAAAAAAGATCCCAGCTGAATAGTCTGATTTTACCTAGTAGATTGTTCTGAACGTTGGCCCAATACAAAGATTGGGAAAGCTGAAGTGCTACAGAGGAAAACAATTAATATTGCAAGCAACAGAAGGTGGCTATGGTATATTAATACTAAGAGTCCATAAGTGTGGCAGTACTCTGAATTTGCATTACCATTGACAAATGTGCTTCCAAGAAGCATTGGGAAAGTCATATGTGTATTCATGGATGGAGGTTTGCTGTTACAGAGGGGCTGGAACATAGAAATCTGTTATGGAGTGTCTGTCTGTGACGTTTATTTATGGCATGTAGTAACTGGATGCAAATTTTAGAACAGAGTATACACGACTACTACTAAGACCTTTCCATACATAACGCAACCTAAGTCTGGATAGTTACAATTAGGAGCCAGCAAACTGCACTTTCTAAAGTGTATCAATACAATTCACTAAATAGATAAATATTTGTTTTTCCTTGAACTTATATTCTAGGAAATGCCTACAGCATTTTGACTTTTGATAGATATCTGAAGAGAGGGAGTCAGAGACAGACAGAAAGAAAAAGATGTCGCTCTCAACAGCATAAGAAAGTACCATTATGATTTCATGGCTCAGTGCTGCTTCCTCCACAGAAAGAGGAGGGGGAAAAAGATGATAAAAGGATGACAAATGCAATATCATTATTTCTCTGTGCTGATATATTATGCATGCCTGATGTTTCTAAAACAATTGCAATTTTCTTTTAATGAGTAGGAGTAGACTCTTTTCCTCCTTGTAATATATATATACTGGGGCTTTGCTAATGTCATAGCATATGGAATTTAGGTGAAATCAAATGGAGTTCTGAGGGTGAAAAGAGGAAATATGAAAATTGTATATGGACCCAAAATTATGCTGAAAATAAATGTGTGTGTGTAAAAATATATGTCTACAAATACATATATGAACCAATCTATACTGTCTCTAAATTATATAATAGTAATAAATAATATATATATTATTTGTGTATTTGTATTTTTTATATAAAGATACAAACATTCATGGCATGTATTCATCTCTCTATCATTGACTCATAGAAATGTAGAGAGAGAGAGAGAGAGGTCACTTCCAGCCCTGTATCCATACAGACGTGTGTGTCCCTATATTCATAATTCTGCCCTGAACTACACATATTTTATGTAAAATTAATACAAGTTGCACAGCCTGCAAAACAAAATTGTTCTGACCTGTATATTGTATATAGTGAATGGAGACAAGTCTCCTAAAAGAAAGGACCCAGGTTCGTTCATTCCAGTCTTGTACTGCTTATTATTTACATAGATAGAATACTCTGTGACAACACCATTTGGGTTTGAAGGCGATGTCCAGATGACACGTACAGCTGTACTGTTGATGATGACAACCTCTGGAGGGAACATGCCCTCAGGCTCTAGAAATAAAGGAAGAAACTGAATAAACTCCAGCTGTCTCTGTAAAAGCACTTGTTTAACCAAATGCAGATTAGTATTTAGGTTTAGCAAAGGGTTCACTGCTTATCTGCTTTCCTCTGATGAAGTTATCACAGTCTGTAGTTCTCTGTAAATTGGCTTATTATACTCTCAGTTAGAAACCATGAGAGTTGGTGGTAAAATGCTTTATACCACCAGCATAGTGTTAATCTTCAATGGTATGTGACCAGTGGGATATGATGATAAATTATTCACCTATCTGTACTGCCAACACACAGTTATTATTTTTATGCCCCCCATCCCCTCTCAAAAAAGATGCAATTTTGCTTTTCAAGCAAAAACTAACACAAAAATACACTGCGTCTGGTGGAACGTGACAAATTCTTTGATGTTCTGAGCCTTGTAAGTCAAGCAATATGAAGTAATATGCAATATTGTCATTATGTAAATGGTTTTGAATGTTGATTACCATAGGCAATGATGAAGTCTAATGCTAAAAAAAAAAAAACTTCCTTAGCGTTAAATTACACAATTATTAAAGCATGTCAGAAATAACTATGCAAAGACCTATTTTTATCCTAAGAGCCCATCTTAACCAGTTGAAAAATTGCCCTTGCGATCAATTCTATTTTATAAACAAAAGGTGCTGACCTTTGGCATCACCAAGGAAATGGAATCCTCACTTAAAGTGCTTTGCTAATGACCTGGAACACTTGCTTCTGAGATAATGATATTATAATGTTTATAATGAGACTTTATAAAGCCAAAAAGATTAGAAAGACCATTCCAAACACATTTCAGATTCACAAGTGTTTTTTTCTCTCCCCTGCCAGCCAACTGGCTTGGAAATGACTCATAGGGAAATTTTCTCAGAGGCTGAACTTGCACCTTACATTTCTGGTGACTCAGGAAAGGTCCTGCATTTGACTGTCATGTCAAAAGCACACCGCTTCACAGAGCAAATCTTTTTAAAAACCATTAATTGTTTTTAAATTTCACCATTTATTGACATGAACTCCATTCCAAATATAGTGTACATAGATCGTAGTACACAAAGGAAGATGAGAACAAACTGGGTTAATATCCGCTATTAGAGCTTTGTGCTTCTGTCTCAGTGGGACATTTTATTGATCTGCCACTTGATGACAACTAGCACTTAAGCATTTTAGCGTTTTAGCCCTTTTTCCTTTTATACCGGAAATTTTTATAATGAAAGGATGACTGATCTCAACCCAAACAAAAATCAATCAATTTCATTCTCAGATTTTAAGCCAAGCTGCTTTCAGGACGAACCAACCTCCATCTGAAGTAGTCACATGCACCACTTCACTGTTGATGCTGTGGACGCCATTGAAAACTTGAACAAAAACCTGATACTCTGTGTTGGGATGCAAGTCGCCAATGACAGCATAGTTTACATTGGCCTGGATGCTCAGAGAATTGTTATACGTAGTGGAGTTCCAGAAGAGGATATAATATTCAACATCTCCTTGCAAATCTTGCAGTTCTGGGAAAGAAAGAAACATCAATAAATGTCTGGGAGATTAAAGGGGACACATTCAGTAGATTTCTGTTATTAAATGGAAAATACATGTTCTTATCAATGGAATTTGTTTTGCCGACTAAACAATGTTCCTTGATATCTACCCTTATTAAAAACACTACAGTATTCTTCAGAAATTGCCCCCATATAAATAGAAATAACAGTATTCTTCCATACTTGCCCCAAACCTTCATTGCTTGATTTTGCATCTTTACTTATACTGGTATATACTAGTATATTTCTCTGCGAATAGCCTCATCAAAATTAATAGGGCTCCCTGTGGAATAAGGTACTAATTAATAGGTGAAATTTGCTACTCAAGTGGTGCATAGGCTTTATGCCTAGCCTCACAGAGGGGGTGAGTGAGGGGAGCAGAATCAGGCTCTCCTGTGGTACTAATTTAAGATACAGGGCTTAAGTCTTATTTACCCAAATCCCCTTCACATCACTCTGACAGTGCACAGTCACCTTAAAGTGGGTGTGAATGTAATTTATGTGCATTTTAAGGCTCCTTTACATTGCTAGAGAGGTGGAAAGGGGCTTTGGTATAAATGAGAATCTGGCCTTTAGTATTTAGACCATTAACGTAGCAGCAGTCAACCTGTGGAACTCTTTGCCAGAGGATGTCATGAAGGCCAAGACTATAACATAGTTCAAAAAAGAACTAGATAAATTCATGGAGGATAGGTCCATCAATGGCTATTAGCCAGGATGGGCAGGGATGGACCCTAGCCTCTGAT
Source organism: Terrapene triunguis (assembly GCF_002925995.2). Taxonomy (NCBI): domain Eukaryota; kingdom Metazoa; phylum Chordata; order Testudines; family Emydidae; genus Terrapene; species Terrapene triunguis. The sequence continues at coordinate 5,090,344 of NW_020664613.1, read as the reverse complement.
TGCCAGAATCTGGGAATGAGCAACAGGGAATGGATCAGTTGATGATTACCTGTTCTGTTCATTCCCTCTGGGGCACTTGGCAATTGGCCACTATCGGAAGACAGGATACTGGGCTAGATGGACCTTTGGTTTGACCCAGTATGGCCGATCTTATGCTGGGTATATATGTGCAATAAAGCTGTTTTCCTACAGATGCATTTATAAGCCATATTTCTCTCTGAATTGTGTCTTGTCTCCAATACTAACATGTTTCTCTGATGTTAGAAAGACAGGTCTATGCTTCCGAACCAAGTACACTATCACTAGCTGCAAGCTAGAGGAACATTCATTGGACAGGGTCAGCTATGAAACTGGGGATTCCATGTACCTCCTGTAAACTTCCTGAAACCTTCTCTCATTTAGTGACTTGGGGGGGGAGCAATTATCTTATCAATGGTAAACAGTGCAACTTCAGATCAGCCACAACACTCCATTTCCACAGCTGGCAAACTAAAAAAAACATTTTGACTAGCCCTGATATATATTGCTTTAAATGGAACATGTCACTTTATGATACACTGCATTGTAGTGAAGGATAGTGGCAAAATATCAATAGCTCTTCCAGGTGAACACAACCTAGCCTGCTGAGATATAAAATGATGACATCATCAAAAGTTGAAGACAAAGATGTTTTCAGATTACACACTGTTTGGTGGCAGAAGTTCATAATTAAGGGCCTGATCCTGCTTCCATTTGCATTGATTTCAGTGGTGTAGGATCAGGCCCTACGTCCCTAAAAGCCAGTCATTCTCAGTATATTTTCCCTCTAATTACTCTATTGTTAGAGTCTAATAGAAGGATATCAGGGCAAGTTATCTTCACGTCTTCCTAGGTACTGACAAACCAAGAGAATGATTTAAAAATGAATATTACAAAAATAAGAAACGTTATAGGGAGACAGAATAGTTAATCTGCGTAGTGTAACATATTTAGCAATGAAATAAGATGATAATGCAACAAGGCTTTCTATTAATGACCCTCACTTGATGTTTAACCTTTGCATTCACAAACAGATACCTGGGAAATTTTTTAAGTATGAATGAAAATAAAACCAGATTGCATTACCTACATGTAGAAGGTCAGAGGTTCAGATTACTAAGGTAATGAAACTTCAGTGAGCTGCTTCAGATCTATTATGTTTGTCAGGTTTTATAAGCATGCTTACTTCAGGCATGCAATTATAAAACAAAGAGCCTGTATTTATTGAGCATCGCCAGTCAGTCCTTACAAAATCATCTGCATGTAAGGCATGAAGTTTACCACTACTGTAATGGTAGGTCTTCATGTTAAGAGGCAGAACATAAGTGAATAAGTAGACAGACAGATTTTCACTCATCCTGAAGGAATGTGTAAATCCTCATACAAAGGGATGAAAATATACACAAAGATAACAGAACATTGTGTACTCTTTCTTTATAGGTTTTAAAGAACCTCCACAGGCTTAAATTCTCTCTTTTTCCCCACCCCTCATTAAAATAATGTATAGTAAAAAGAAATGTGACTTCCATGTTCTTTCCGCTTCCGTTAGGGCCCTTTCAGAGACAGTGAGTGCAACAGTTGATCAAGATAAGGATTTTGTTTCCTGACAGTGCAATGCAGATCACCATAACTGATGACAGGTTAATATTTAATTAACGTAATAAATACTAAGGTCACTTACTTGGTTTTGACCATTCCACTTCTATAGCCGTATGATTAACAGTTCGCACAGTGAGGCTACTCCCCTTCTCCGGAAATCCTGCTAACGTAGTAGCAATCACTTCCTCACTTGATGTATATCCTACCTCATTGTGTACTATGAGTTTATACTCATATGTTGTGTACCTAAGACATTTTTAAAATAATAATTACAAAAGAAGAAAATATGTATTTTATCACAGACATACAAAACATTTAGCATTGTCCTTCCAGCTGTGTCAAACAAAGCTTGCTTTTTCTCAAAAGCTACCTTGTTGCATTATTTCAGCATATACAAAATCTATAATAGAATCGTGTGTTTGGTAGAAAGACGTGGCTAACACTAACATGCTAACAAATACAAAATACTATATTTCATTTCCTTATATTTATTATTTCTGGGGTGGTGTGACATTATTACTCAATTCAGGATGTAATTACAGCAATGGCAAATTGCCAAAGTTTGGATCCAAATTTAATCCAATGAGGCTTTCCCCTCCCCCCCCCTTTTCGGAAATTCAATGTCAAATTCCAGAATCTCGCTTGTGATAGCTATTCTTCATACACCCGCTGTCCTGCAATAACCCTCCCAAAACATAACAAAGAAATCAGTGGGAGTTAGGCACCTAAATACCTTTGACGATCTGGGCCAGGGGCTAGCAACTAAGATTGCAAACCCAGTTCATAATTTCTTCCAGAACTGTACTCTGACATATTCAGCATATGCATGAGGTATTGTCAGAAGCCAAATGTATATTGAATAGAGGAAATAACTATCACACCATAGTTTCTTCTGCTGTTCAAAAGGTATGTCAATATATATACACGTAGGATTTTGTAATCGGTTATTTGTATTATAAAAACAAGAAAACAATTAAAATCTGCATAATCAGAAAAAGATAGGATACTCTAATCCAACCCTTGATTTTAGTAACATCACTATGAAATATACCTCTATCAACATGATAGTGGAACATACAGTAAATACGCAATATGTGGAGGCTGCATTGGAAAAATATGAATTTCCTGTGCTCTTTTTCTCTACTGTGTCATGTTATTTAATACAGATACCAGGCCAGATTTTAAAAACACCTTGGCATTCACCAACTCTCATTTAGGCACCTAAATAAATAGCCACATTTTCAAAAGAGCTGAGCCCTCAGCAGCTCCTATTGAAAAGCAGGGGTGCAAGTGGGTGCTGAGACCTTTTGAAAATCTATTTCATTTAGGTGCCCAAATGAAAGCTGAGCTATTTTGAAAATCTGACCCTAGTTGTGGTGATGAACACTTTTGAAAAGCTGGTGCAACATCTGCTATCATCAGTGCATTTAGGGTGACCAGATGTCCCAATTTTATAGGGACAGTCCCGATTTTGGGGGCTTTTTCTTATATAGGCACCTATTACCCCCCACCCCGTCCCAATTTTTCACACTTGCCCTCTGGTCACCCTAAGTGCATTCTAATTACTGTCTCCAATATTTCAGTCACTTGCAATGGCGACTCTGTGTGTGTGTGGGGGGGGGGGGGGGGGCGAAGGGCCCCATGACCCTCCCCAAAATGCTGGGGCAGGGGGCAAGGCCGGCAGCCGGGGAGATGAAGGGGCAGGGCCAGAGTTGGAAGGGAAGAGGCAGGGCCAGAGTCTCTCCTCTTCCAGCCATGGTGCCTGGTGTGGCACGCAGCTGCTGCACTCTCCCAGGCAGCCTCCGGCCACGCGGGGTGTGTGTGTGTGTGTGTGTGTGTGTCACGTGGGGAGCGGGATAGGGAGGAGTCACGTGAGGAACGGGGCAGGGAGGAGTCACGTGGGGGGGGGGGGTCATGCACCCTTTAGCTGGTGCTCCTTTGTGTCCCTCCGACTAGTTGCCTCTCATTGCCACATGTTCCATACTACTTCCTTGGAAGTTACAGTGCTCTTGTACATAAAGAATGATGCAGGCAAAGCCCCACTATCTTTGAAGAGTCAGGGCCATAATGTTGGCTTCTTTGGTGCTATACACACTACAAATGAACCTATTGAGGGAACCTATTAAAATGCAACAGTCTTCAGATGTTTAAAACATGGCTCGGTCTTGCAGCATAGGCCAGCACATCCCTCAGCCTGTGCCGCTTCCCGCAGCCCCCATTGGCCTGGAGCAGTGAACTGCGGCCAGTGGGAGCGGCGATCGGCCGAACATGCGGACGCGGCAGGTAAACAAACCGGCCCGGACTGCCAGGGGCTTTCCCTGAACAAGCGGCGGACCAGCTTTGAGAACCACTGCCCTACACACCACCGCATGAGTAGACCTACCCAGAGAGAGAGCCAAGATGGATTTTACATCAGCTTGGCAGGATGTCTCTGTCTTAATCTTTGCTTCTCTAGGCTAATCTAATGATTTAAGATTCTGTATCTCAGGTGATTAATAAATTATCTTGTTTGGGAAAAAGCTGCCTTGTGTTGCTGCAAATATTTACTAAGTGCATTGCACACTGGAAGGGTACAACACAAACCTCCCACAGGGCTCTGGCTTGGCTGGATATCCTGCAAGGAGCTATGGAGAGAAACAAGTATCTCTGCCATCTAAAGACAGTTTCAGAGTTGTAGAGGCTGCGGGCCTGCCCCAGCAGAACTGTGTAGACCGTTGGGGGCTGGCACACTAAAAGGGTCACTCCCAAGGGACTGGTTACAGGTTGGGGGATAGACCAGATCGCATGGCTCCGTGACATAAGTATAGACTACTGAGGTAGTCACCACAAAGCTGTAATTAAGTTAAAGCTAGGAATGCTTTAAATATCTGATGCTGAGTTTGGAAATATTGAGACAATAATCAATGTTGGCAATTTAAAAAATGGATTGAAAAATAATGCTCTGACACCAAGCTTTAATCCATCCGAAATAGAACTTCTCAACCATTCACTCAGCTTGCGCGTGATGTGCCAACACCGTGATTTACAGTGAATGTAAACGGTTTGACTGTATGAACAGATCAAAGCTCAAAATTCACTTCATATAGTCAATTTCACTTGAATTTTTACAGCAAGATACTATGTGTGAGATTCAAGAGCGACAAAATAAAAATAAACCCATGCATGTCAGAATGGTTAATGCCAAGATGACAGAAAATGTTTCATTACACAATTAATATGTTCACAACATAAAGACACAAGGAACACTTTGAACTATTGAACATGCACTATACAAAATGCCAGCATTTGTTTTTTTATAGTTTTTGTAATCTCACCTGCTAAGACCCTTATCTTCATAAAACCACTGAGTTCCTGAGTAAATATTGTGCCACAGATTTAAATCTTCAGGGGGATTTGATGCAAGTGGTTGCCGGATTTTACGTCTCAGGAGCTCATATCTAACACAAAAGACAAGCAGAACACCGGGATTATCTCAACTAATGTTATTACACAAAAATTGGGGGGAGGGGGATTGTTTGTTGTTTTTTTTAAAGCCACACGTTATTTTGTTTTTACAGCTGTAAAGTTTCTCAGATAAACTTTTTAATATTTCCAGGTTTAAAACATTCAATTACCAATATACTTTGAAAATGGATAATGAAGTGTTTCATCCTGCTTTCATTTGAAAGAAAGAATCAGAGTTTTTAATGGTCTGACCATTTTATTGAGTCAAATGCCTTCTCTGCATCTAGTTGCAGAGTTTGCAGTTTGTGAGACGACATTTAAGATTCATTTTAGGTTATCCAAGCCTGGTCGTTTCTGAGTGAATGAGGAACAGTATATCACACATTTCAAAAGCACCCATCACTATAGTATCTGGGAGTTTAACTGGAGTAATTAATAAAACTTAATTAAGTTGTAATTTCACCAAAATGTTCTGATGACTTCATACCCAAAGAACAACTTTTGCATCAAGGGTTATCAATGTTTGGGAATCCAAAAACAAAACATAACAATTTTATTAAATAAAGCCCTGGCAAATTCTGTTCAATATAATTCAAAGACAAATCGTAAGAAACATCAACATCTTTTTGAACGTTGGATGGTGATGGAGTGTAAATCACACTCCCTGGCAGCTGCTGCTGCAGACTTCTTTCTCCATCATGCCGTACTGAGCAGCTGCTTTAGTGGTGTTTCTGGTTGAGAGCAGCATGGCACACCATGAAGGAAATGAAGTTTGCAGCTGTAGCTCATGTTGAATTACTTCAGTCATCAATGGTAAAATGGTCATGTTGTTGACTTCAGAGAAATGTACATTGCTTTTCAAAGGTTTCAAATATCTTGATGCAATAGGATTCATTCAGCAGTAGTGTGCTCTAATTAAGCATTAAGAAAAACAGGAAGGAAGCTGTGGATGCTGCTGCGGTGCAATAATACACGCCTGTAAAAGTGTGCTAGGTATAAAGTAAAATATCGAATGCCTCAACGCATGGACAAGTCTGTGTGATGCCCTACGCCACGTGAATGAAGGATGTCGATTTCATTTATTTTATAAATGGCAAAGCACGGATTCAAGTCAATATCCAACCCTGCATGTACTCCTGTCCAGCTCCCAGGACAAGATCACACCGAAGGGGGTTCTTCCCCATCTTTCAAGGAACTGTCCTGCCTGCCTTCCTCTGATCAACCCACTTCTGTCTTGCCCCTGCTCTGAAGCTCCCAGGAATCTTGCTGCGTCTTTTCTCCTCCACTCATCCACAATCTATTCATCATATACACCACCATGAACCAAACACAAAATAATCTTCAATTTTGAAGAACATTTCATCTCACCAAATTATAAATAGCCCCGTCTTCCCCTGTGTAGGACTAACCTGCATAGGGTACTGAGGGCTCCCTGAGTTTATACTCTGAGTTTTCTTCTAATTCTTCCCCAAGTGGTGGTCTGTTCCCCTAAACCACCACTAAAAACTGGCAGCTGTTTCAGCCCACAAAACCTATGACTCCCCTGAGATCTGCATGGATCCCAGGAGGCACAGGGAGTTCAGGGCTATATGTGTTAGAGCTGGGTTTGCATTGTATCCTGCCTTCCTGCTGTTTCATTCTAGCCTCTTGGATGACAGTGCTCTGACAGCTACAATGCATTCCCCTCTTTACTGTGGTGTTTCAGCTGGATTTCCACAGTGCAGAGGTAGAACCTGTACAAATTAATGCTGACTCAGACAGCAATAACGCAAAATAGTTTGCCCCGCTGGCTGAGTGCCTGAGAATACAGGAAAATTCTGCTTGCCCTGCAGCCACACCATGGAGCCTGAATCTCAGCGAGCGGCTTCCACAGGGTCTGAAAAAAGTGGGAGAGCATGCCACGAAGCTGGCAATTCTCTGGGCTGGATCTGGGTAAGCCGAGGATAGCCTCTGGTCCCATTTGTGAATTAAACGCTGAAGTATATTTACCCCATGGATCAACAGAGGCATGGAATTCCATTTCCTGGGTGTGCACATTTCCAGAAGTCCTGCGATGTGTCACCCACCCTTAAGTTACATATTGCTATACCTTACCTCAAGTGTGGTCCATTGGGCCTAGAGGGCAGTTGCCAGGAAATAGCAATAAATGATTCACTTATTGGAGTCACAGACAAGGGGCTAATGCCCTGAGGAATTGTTGGCTGGGTAGTCACATGTGTAGGTAAACTCTCTGTGCAGCCTCCCAGGAAGCCATTGCCTCCAGAACAAGCTAGTATAGTGACTGAGTAATTTGTGAAAGGGATCAGGTTCGTCACCACATGGTTTTGCATTGATGAAATGTTGCTGGTGATGGTAATTCGAGGATCAGGCATGCGGATCTCATAGCTAAGCATTTCTCCATTCGGTATGAGAGGAAGTTTCCAAGAGACCTGAGAAAATAAAGGCGTTCTTAGAATTCGACCTACTGGCAATGGCAACACAGAAATAACATAATTAAAATGGGCACAACGGTGACAATAAGATGTTGTTTCTTCCTTTAGAGAGAAAAATGTGGGACTCAAGAGACTTGGGTTCAGTTCCCAGTTTGGCTGCAGACTTCACATGTGAATGTAGGCCAGTCACTTGGGATAGATTTTCAAAGGCATGAACTGCAGATAGGCACCTACTGTTCATTAAATTTCAAAGGGACAGTAGGTGTTTATATGCCATTTTTGCTTTTAAAAATCTACTCTTTAATCACTCTGTAGCTTAAATCAGCTCCCATCTGTCAAATGGGATAATACTTCCCTACCTCATAGGATTGGTGTGGATAAATATAGGGAAGACTGCAAGATGCTCAGATACTACTGTAATGCGGTCTTAATTACTATATACACACACACACTCCCTCTCACTCTTGTATTGTAATGTACTGGGTGGTATATATGTGTACCATATTCTGCTATTATATGTTGTTATCAGTAAAAGCTCATCGTTTTACCTATCAGGGCATGCTAAGAAAACATCCACCCATACCATTAATATGTTTTTATTTTCAGTAATAAGTTACAATAATATGTATTGTTACTATATGTATATGTTGCTTTGCATATTACATCTATCGCTTTACATATAAATCGGTCTTTCCAAGACAACAAATTTAAACAAAACCCTATTTTTCTTGCAGTCTTACTCAACTTTCAGTGTGAATAATTTTTATGTTTGCCTGATTAATTAGTACCTTGATATAGGCTTGTCCGTATCCAGTCTGCAGGTCTGATCCAACTCCAGTTGAACTAGCTGACTCCAATGGGAGCTAGATCGTGCTGTGAGTTCACAGACATGTCAACCAGATAGGGATAATACATACAATGGGCCCTAGGTCCAGATTAAATCCTCTTTGTGCCACTGCAACAGTACAAAGTGGACTTAAAGCTGCCCTCAAGAGGAAACTGAAGATTCCCCTATTAGGATTCTCCCAGTGGTGTGAAGTTGGCCTGGCTGGCTCAGCACTATCATCTCCTTCTACACGGGGACCCTCAAGGTGTAAACTAGACTAGCTCTGTGACTGTTCTAGCTTGTGCCAGAAGCCAATTCAACCCAGTGCATCTCCAGAATAGGGGGAGGCAGAAAAGTGGCTTAGTGCCTCCATTGCCTTTCCTTCACCCATACTTGGCAAAGCTAAGGCCTGAGCCTTAGAAAATATGAATGGAGAACAGCCAGCTCAAGCTGTGTGTGTTACAAAATAAACAAACAAAATAATATTGTTTTATAATACAATCATACGAAAATATTTTAGTGGAGGTGCTGATCAATTGAGCAACCTGCTCCCTAATTCTCTCCAGTCTCAAAACTGAGTCCCTCTAAAATGGTGACTCCACATACTAACACATGCCCAGAGTACAAAGGAGCTGGATTCATAGCGTGTTTTTGAAAGGATCTGGAATACCACCATGGAGTAACTAATGTTAGATCTTAAGAACAGGAGGAACGCTTGAGCCTTGATACTTGCAAGGATCTTGGCAGCAGAATTTTGAAGACAGCTGAAGATCTTTGATAACAAATTCTGGAATATTATTAAACACAGAATTATAAACAGGGCAGTCTTGATTTATGAGAACACAAACAAGCTTACCCATGTCAACAAAGAAAAGGTTTTACTCTGGCTAGGTTTCAAGTGTGCTATTCAGATTTCTGTCATTCCTTACATATGATTAAGGAAATGAAGACAACATCACAAGGAAAACAATGCTAGCAGGTAGCAGAAGGTAGAAGAAGATTTTGCATCTTTCCTAGTTCATCTACTAGAAAGATATATTACTATCACCCTCCTTTATGCAAAAGAGCAAAATCTCTTTTTGGAGGAGCTGATGTACTTTTTCCCCTGTGTTTAAAAAGTATAGGAGCATGGGTAATATAAAGCTTGCAGGTTTCATTTTAAAATGTAGATAGAAAACAGCCAGGCTAGTGTATTTTGTGTTGTAATTTCCCAGATCCAGGAAGGAACATTACAGCACAGCTGACCCGATGCATTGTGAATGTGTGAGGAGGGGAGGAGGAGGCCACTTTCCACGGGAGACTCATATTTGTCACTGAAGTATGCAGCATACCAGATTCAATGGCCCACTGGTCTGACCCACTTTGGAAAATCATGTTTCCACAGCCATACTTATATTTTGTAACTACTATAGGGCCCAGTCCTGAAGTTTGGATTTCACTTTGAGTTCTGCCTAAATAAGGACTGAGTAAGACCATAGTTCAAGTGTTTTATTTTGAATCATTAGCACAGTTAAACCTTAACTGTCTTAAGTGAGCTCTCAAAGGACTGACTAGTCTGGGCTGTTTAATGGAAGAGGACTTCTAACAGAAGCACTGTAGGTGATATGTTTGGGGACACTTTGAGGATTACCCTCTAAGTTGCCTCAAAATGTTCAGCTTGTACCGATTTTGCTTTGTTTCCTGAGGTGATTTATGAGTCAGTGACCAAGTCCTGGGCAGTCTGGCCTGTCAGTTAAAGCTGAATCCAAATGAGGCGGGTCCTGGAGCAAAGTCAAAGGTTGTAGCTGGGAAACAGAGACCAAAGCTAAGCTGAAGGGTTATCCGGAGTCACAGTCAGAAGGCCTAGTAGAGGATCGGAGTTGGGAGTCAGAAACCAAAGCCTAAGCTGAAGGGTTCACTGCAGTTGCAGTCAGCAGATGGAGCTGAGGGTCTGAGCTGGGGAGTCAGAAGTCAGGAAGGAGTTGGGGGCTGGAGCAGGAACAGGCTGGGGTGGGAGCTGCAGGCACTGAGCAGCCACTGGACTGCTGCTGCTATTGAGCCTGAGATCAGCCTGCTAACTCCTTCAGCCAATCAGATGGTGCAATCAATCCGATCGCTTCTATGAGGGCCAGCTGTGCTCAGTGGGGTTACCAGGAGACTGGCTCTGGTGCAGGCGAGGCTCCTGCTAGTGTGTCACTGCTGAACTTTGGATACTTAAGTTCTTTAGCAGCATACAATAAAATTCATTAAATAAAACGTACAGCGCTATGTAACATCATCTAGGGGGATGGGAAGTTATCAGCACATGCAGTACCACTGCTGCTCCTCTGACTCTTCAGCATCTGAATCTCACACTGACAGTGTGCTATATATTGATACTTGAAAGGACTCTCAGATAATATTCTGTATTATGTGTTGTGCACTGACGCTGTGCTGGGGGCTGTACAATACATGAATGAGATTCTGCCCCTGCCTAAGTTACAGTAGGTATTTTATCTTGTAATGCAAATTGCATAGAGAATGAAACATTGCAAACCAGGCACAATGCTGTTAGTAGCAGCATGAAAAACAAAGTAGAGTCCAGGTCTCATTTGGCATGGTTCCCTCTGAACTTTATGGACTCAGTGTTTTATTTATTGCTAGGGTTGTAGGTCTATCTAAAATCAAGATGGAATAGCAAGGGGTGATTTAAACTTGAGATGATGCTCATATGTATTGGGGAGCTGAACTGCCTTGAACTTCAGATGTCACCTGGAAAGAAGGATGGAGCAAGATATACAGTCCAATGCCACTTCAGGCAAACTTTTCTGTCATAAAAAGTGGTAGCCTATACACTTCAATGACAAGTCAAGGACAAGGTCAAGTGACTGATTGGCCTATGCAATGTAAATAAAGATGGCAGAGTCAGCCTGGTTTAAATTCATTGCGACACAACTGGACCTTCTTTCCTCTTTATCCTGAATCTGCCAGATTTGAGGTCAGAACTTGGCAGTGCATGAAACCAGAAGGGCTCACGAGACAGTCTCTGTTGGAAACAGTAGCAGTTTGTTCATTGATCTGAAGCTCAACATTGAGGCCATGAAAGAGGGTGCAGATGAGGAAGCCAGAACAAGGTAACTACTGGGAGAGATTAACTGATTCAATGTAATGACACTGGAAGCTGTCATTTAAAGATCAAAGCACCATATTTTCTCCACCACAAAATTTAAAGAGACCAAAATTAGCCACTTTCTCCCCATTAAACATAACCTCAGAAAGCTTTTCTTTTTGACAGCAGTCCGAACATTTCAATTTAATTCTGAAAAGAGTTTCAAAAGAAGTACTCAACCACATTTTTTGCTTTACACTAGTCTCACTCTCATTGATGAGCATGACCATAACAGATACACTATTGAGAGCTTTACACTGTAAGCCCCAAAGTAAATTAGAAAGGTTAAGTTATTATCCTTATTTTATACATGAATCAACCAAATCAAAAAGAGATTGAGTGTTTTACCCAATATCACATAGTAAGACATAGGCAAATAGAACTCAGCTTCTGCTCCTGTGTTCTAGCCACTGGATTATGTTACCTCCCCAAAACAAATATGGCCAGGAAGTCTACTTCACTGTAGATTATTGCCTGATTTAAAAGAAAACTAAGCTGGGATTGTGTCAGAAGTTGGAATAGATCCTGATTCCTGGTAGAGGCCAAGAGTGAGAATACAGGACATTCAGTAACCTGCATATCTCTCTGGTAATTAGCAAGAGTTGCAAAGACAGAACAACGCTCTGAAGTTTTTATTTGTTTGAAATTACTCTATTGCTCGGGTTCAATGATCCGGCTCTACTATTCCACTTCCAATAATATGATTAAAGGAGAGAAATGGATTGCTGTGATGGACAAGATGTATTTAGTTCAGAGGGGCTAATCAGCCAGTCCATAAACCTACTCCAATAAAATCCATTATATTTCTATATGTACAGAGATACAGCCATACTTTTAAAAAAAAAAAACCCAACTATTTAATTGTCACATTTTTATGTATTTCCTGCAATTCTCATGCATGCGCAATTTCCATCCACGTCAATCAGAGTTACAAATACAAGAGGGCAGCAGGATCAAGCCTGCAACCATCAGTTGCTAGTAGAAATGGTTTGAGAAGCACTTGCACTGAATACTGGGTAAATGGAAATAACATTTCTGTATGAGCCTATGTAACTATTGCAGAACCTGAAACTTTTTCATTGATATTGTTCAATGCATGGGGATATGCTGATGAGGTTCTGATTAGTTTTTCCAAGTCACTCCACTGCATGGCATGGCACAAATCAGCAAGCTGTGCAGGAAATCACAACCCTGAAATGCAGGAAAATCTCAGGTGTGCAGGTTAAGGCTGCTCCTAGGGGTGTTACAGTAGCTCAACTTGCTCAAGCAGCACTTATATGGCAAATAAACCAAGGTCTCACTGACCTTAGCAACATTACAAGGCAATCTTCACACAAGGATTGATTGCTCTTTAACAGTTTCCCCAAAGCACAGGGCACACCTGTGTAAAACTGGAAAAGAGCTATAGGTTCCTCTCTCCCCCCCCCCCCCAAGATGAAGTCTGTAGGTCTTCTGGTTGCATCTCCTTTTAACCCAGTAATACACAAGGGTAGATACCAGGTGATTAGTACTCTCCTTAGCCCAGTGGTGCTCTGTAGAGACCTTTGCAGCCGTCTGCAGGATGAAGCAATTTGAGAATGAAGCAGTGGTAGACTGGGTCTTAAGAGGGATGGGGGGTGGGGCCATGAGAAGTTTTATCTAGCACAAAGTGATCTGAGAAGTAAAACACCGGAGAATCACTGCAGTGGAAGATATTGGTGCTATGTAACTTTAATATTTTGAGATAATTGCATTATTCTGATCTTACCCCTGTGAGAATCTGGAGTGTAGGCTGCTGGCCTGTCTCTCCTGCCTAGCAAGGACGAACGCCATGCCCCAAAGTGTTCACACCCTTTCTTCAGAGAACAGTTTTATTCTTCAAAACACAAAACTCACAAAGTAGCACTAACAAACTTATCCCAAAGCAGGCTGCAGGGACCCAGAAGACTCTCCCCTTAGGTCTCTTTTCCACTGCTCCATGGCCAGCCACAGGAGCCAGCTTTCTTCCTGTAATCCTTTCAATGGACCTCTCTTAGCCCTTTACAGCAATGGCCCCAGCAAGGGAGGGATGGTGGGGGTCTCAGAGCCAGGCACCAGGCTGATCGGGCAGTTAATGCCCCATAATGCAATTGTAACTCCATGATATGTGGATATGGAAAATATCTTTTCTTTCACTTATCTTGGCCAGCTGTAACTGGACCAACTCTATAATTGGTCTAACTGTACTTCTGAATAGCAACCATTTGATTTAATTGAGATCCTCATTTCCAGGTCTTTTACTAATAGCCTGTTTGTAGGTTAAGAGTCCTGACCACTAAATTTCCTGCTTCTCATGTCCAAGTGAAGAGTGGAGTTGGGGTAACAATTACGATGATTGTTTCTCTTTTTGTTTAATTGTATGCATGCAACTTAGTAGTCAGCCTTGAGAAAGCGAGCACTTAAAAAATATGTCACACTATGTAGTAAAGAAGAGTCATCCTGCTGCAAGGGAAAGATGGAGATTGCTTCCTCGATGGCAGGCCCAGTGCGCTCACTATTCAGTCTCAACTGGAGGGCATCAGCCTTCCTAGTTGCAGCTCCTTCCAGTGTGCAGAAAAGGGTGGCAGTGGGGCTGAGAGAGAGGAGACAGAACTATGAGGAAAATAATGAACAAGGACTATAAGATGAATTAAGAAAGATTACATCCTTCCTTCCTTCTTTCGTTCCTTCCTTCAGAACAGCTACAGGGAAATACTTGAGGTAAGCTCTGCAAGGGGGAGGGGGGCAAAATGAACCACAGTCAGATGCTAGAGGGCCATCACTACCAAAGGAGGAAATGTATTTTTAGCAGTTACTATACACAGAATATGGAAAAAAAGATGATAGATGATAGACGACATCAGAATAGTTTATTGTTCTCCTCATTCTGCATTTGGCATCTGAGATCTAATCTGAATGTAAGGAAATGTATATATCAGGGGTCGGCAACCTCTACTGACGCGGCAGGTAAACAAACTGTCCTGGCCCGCCAGATTGCTTACCCTGGCAAGTCGCGTGCCAGAGGTTGCCGACCCCTGGTGTATATATATATATATATGTTGTGGATTTTATCTTGAAGGGCCATCCTGATGACAAAAATATTTCAAGGCCATATTGTCAACTATGCTGTAAGACAAGAATTTCACCCTATCTCAACCCAGAAAAATGTAGCATTATTCCTTCCCTTTGACATAATGGACCAGGCAAAGTAGAGGGTCCAGGCCACCTTTTAGATTGAGCCATAAAGCTCTCCAAGATGGCGGCTACAGTGGTGGAAAATGGTTGCAACTTCTCTGTGAGCAGACCTGCAAGTGGCATTGGTACAGGAGGGAGTACGTTCAGGATACCCAGGCATCTACTTATCCAGTACATTGCCACAGAGGCCTCTACTTGCAGGTCTCCTGTGGATCTTCTGGTGGGGATTAAAGCTGTCCTCCCCAGTTGTAAACCCCAAGTTAGGGCAGTAGTAGAAACAGCACCTGCCTACTGCAAGTTAGATGGGTGAAGTCTAGTGTAAGAAAGCATCATTTAACAAAAATGGTGAATCTAGTTCAATGTGTCCAGTCTCTTAATTCTTTATCTACACTGAGTACTCACTTAAACAATTATTCACTATGTAAACTAGCCTCTTCTCAAATTGATCAACCTAAATACACTCTGCAATGTCATACCAGCGTGAAGTGTGAGAATGAGGCATGCAGCACTTGCAACCGTCACAAGAAAATAACCAATTTCTTTTCTACTTCTGTAAATCAGGGTATAGCAAATCTTGTGTAACAGGAATAATGTTCACGGCATTGGAATACACTAAATAAACGACTTTTGCAGT
>NW_020664613.1:5071579-5075062 GCF_002925995.2 Terrapene triunguis | reverse complement strand
CAAAAATCAGGACTGTCCCTATAAAATCAGGACATCTGGTCACCCTACATACAGCATCAGAAGCATTTATACCGAGAAAGTGGCTGCTGTGCTGACATTTTTTCTCCTTGTAGAGTGAGGGCTTATGTCTAAGAAAATAAGCTGTATACTCCAGTGAGTACTCTTGCTACAGCGCTTTGAATTCTTCACATCACAAAATCATTTATATTGATTTCATGACTAAATAAAGGAATGGAAATATGTTTCTCTTCATAATAAATTCTCTTTTTTTCCAGTTTAAATAAATATTTGCGCTCATGGTTTAGGGATTGGTTGCACTGACAACTGAAAGCCTCTATTGATTCACATCCCTGGCTTGGTGAAAGAGCCTCTCAATATAACCTTTCCCACAGTGCCCTTCCACAATCCCTTCAGCTCTATCCTGGAAGGACAGCTCTCTCTAGGGCAAGAGGTAATTAAAGTCTCACACTGGTTCACTCCTGAAGAGATTGCATATTTTCCACTCTTCACGTAAGAGTTGCCACTGTAGATATTTAATATGACAAGAGTCTTGTGCAGCACAAGCATGTTTTGAGCACTAAGCAGGTGCTGTATTCATGAAGGTTTTGTGACTCAGTTTACAGAGCCACCTCACTGAGACTAACAGGAATTTAAACATTACCAATATAAAGTCATCTGAGCCAGATTCATCCTACCTCTTTTCAGAGTAAATTTCAATCATTGAGGGACAAGTCCTGAAGCAACCTCCATGCCTGTGCACCTGGCAGTGAAAATGGTAGGGGATATGTAAGGGGTGCAGAGGTCAACTTCATGCCAAAGTGCAGGTGTAGAAAGGGGAAGCTAGAGGATCAGCTACTCCTTTGTTTTTTCTCCTTCTTCTCCCTCCATATGGAAATGATGTGGCCTCAGTGCTACAGTAATGGCCATGGAGCGGCCTCAGAACCTCATCACTCTTACATGAAAGTTCTATAGAATTTAACAGGCAGAGCTTCTGGTGTGCTGGCCCCGCTGGGGGTGGGAAAGGGCAGAACTACATCTCTGCCTCCCCCTCCCCACCCACATTCAGGCAATTTGCTTCTCTAAAGGGGAGCAAAGAGCAAGAAGTCCTTGGGTATCTCAGACAGCAATCCCATGGTAACTTTGGATGTCTGACTTTGACAACTGTAGGCTTATAAACTGTATAGATTCAGTCCACCTCTAACCAATTACAGAAATGTGTTAAAATGCTAAATGCTAGCAGAAATGAGTAGCTATTAAATGTAGTCTTTTATTTCAGTCGGTGCAGGATTTGGTCTTAAATTAGATAGCTGGCTAGTAATGAATCTACTGTTCTTTGTGTAAGCAACATTAGCTGTGTCTCTTGAATTATTTACTGCAGTATGCTTTTCAAGTATCTAATTATACAATTTTGCTTCATTTCTTTTGGTGACACTGTGATAAACCCTTTCTGTCCTTAAAAGTTTTGACTGTACTCTTTAGAGAACAGAAGTAAGGTAATGTTTCAGCTAAGAAATACACCCAGTATGAATTAGTAGATTTTGAATTACTCTGTCCTGTTGTATGTGGAAAACTTTTGTTGTTTTATCTTAACTATTCCACTTGCCTAAATTCAACAGAATTTAATACAAAAGACGACCAGGTTCAGAGGAATTCACCACAGTACTAGTACAGTATAATAGTCACATTACTCTGATGGAGTAAGAGAGATATTTCACACACATGGGTGTATTTGAAAAGATATACACAAAGAAGTTTCATCTTTCTCAATGAAATTTTACCTTTTATTAATTATTTTTCATAGTTAGACCTACTACGTTTGAGATAATGATTTAAAGGACAGGGAACAGCACAACTGGGATCTAATAGTAAACAAACCCCACTCCTGCACTTCTCACTGAAATGGAAGATTCAATAGACCCACAAGGAGAAAAAGAAAGCCTGGGACTGCTATAGCAGCAATTGGCACAAAATATGTCCAGCTCATACAGAAGGCTGTACAACATAGACCTTAAAAGGCTGAGAAAGTTAATGAGAGACTAGGGAAACAAGAAGGTAAAAATACCCAACTGAACTGTCTAATCAGACAGCAAAATCTGATAAAGTATTCTTATATTGAAACTGAATTATTACAGAATGAAATGCAGGATTGTGCTATCAAACTTGGTCTCAAAAGAGAGAATTGAGCTAACTGTTTTTTAGGAATGGTGGATCCCTGATATTTTGGATTTGAAACAGAGGAAGATCCAATTACTAATGAATGTGTATCCTAGATCCCAAGGAAAAATCAAGTACAGGATCAAGAATAATTTGATAAGTCTTTTTTAAATGAGGATTGAGTATGTTAACACCTAATGGAAAAGAAATTCCATATGTAAAAGGAATAAAACTTTATGACCTTGGATACAGCATCGAAGGCAAGCAGTGACTTCTTTTACTTTATGTAGACTAAAGTCAATGTGACTGCTCATTAGGCAAGTGCTTAAATAATTTGCCGAACTAGGGCCATTGTCTGTACTGTAGATTTTACTCCATGTTATTGTTCCTGTTCCTGGCAAATCCATGAAAGGATGGTTTGTTATGAATTGTGTTGGTCACGAAGATGTGCCTAAAAAAAGTACACAGTTGCCTCTGAAGTCACCTGAAAGTATGTAGCTCAAATTCCCAACAGACAGTCTGGCAATACGTTACAATTACTAGTGGTCAATCATTATTAATTCTTATGATAACCACTGTATTCTTGATATTAATGTGGATAGTAACATGTAATGCCGTAGACATTCAAATAAAGTTTAGAGAGCTCAAGTTTCATTGTTTAAAAGAGGGTAACTTATATCAAAGTTTCATATTGTGGATGAAGAATGAAAAAATTAGCACTTAAATTCATATCCTCAAACTATTTATGCTGCCTGGGTAACTCCACTTTATATTTACCTTTTGAAACAAAATACATTTTAAACAAAAATAATAATTCTAACAGATGAACTTCAGTCTTATGCAAATGTCCTTTGTTTTGTGCTCTAGTGAGCAAGCTACTGTACCAATACTTTTGGCATTAGTACAAGACTGAATCCATGGAAGCATGTGTGTATTTACACAAAGAGGCTTCTAAGCTACAAAAATCCCTCTTGTTTGGTTACACTAATTTCCCTTGAATGAAGTTTGTATGCAAGCCAAAACAATGGTAGTTATCCTGTCCTCTAGAGCTCATTCCCAACTGAACAATGTGAATAATTGAAAACTTCCTAGCTAGTCTTGTAAGGCTCCTCTTTCCTAAGTCAGGGGACTCATGCTGTTATTTTTACTTCCTTTGCCTTAGAAAAAGGACCTTTGATAATTTGTTATAAAAAGTTTAAATATTTATAACTTGTAACTTTATTAGTATTTTAATGAAGTCTTCAGAGTTTTGTGGGTTTTTTGTAATTCATTTTCTGGTCTATTTTAGTCTGACTAGGGGATGAAAACTAAATATCCCATTGTGATATT
>NW_020664613.1:5056579-5066579 GCF_002925995.2 Terrapene triunguis | reverse complement strand
TTGAATCATTTGAGCCAGATAAAAAAGGAAGGTTAGGTTGTCTGACAAAAACCTTTTTGCTGAAGTGATGCCCAAAAGAAAGGTGTACTTTAAAGACAGTATAAAGAAGTTTACCCCATGGATTCAAGGAGAGCATGAATGTCAACTCAACACTAGATTGTTCCACTGTGCATGGGATCAAAGACCTTTGAAGAGATATTGCCTTCAGAAAGAGGGAGAAGTGTGCATGAAGCAGCACAGCAGTACTGTGAGAAAACTAGATCTCGGATCTTTATGAAAAGCTGAGTAGACGAAATGTTAAAATGTCTTTTGTTACCAGTAGAAGGGGGTTGTATTTTTCCATATGACCATGAACATCAGGTCATTAAGCTGCTATGGTAAATCCAGTTGGCAGTGTTTCCTGTTTTTGAAGAGGAAATTGAATGAATCCTGTGAGACACCATCAAAATGTGGCCACTTAGGATTCCATGCAGAGAGTTTCAGATGTGAACAGCCTTTGGGAAACTTTTCAGTGAATGAGGTTCTGAGATAATGGTAAAATCCACAGCTGACATACGCCTTGGGAGCTATGGTCACCTGGCCAAAATGGAACTTAGAAGTTTTCCTGCAGCTTGGTTGTCAATCTTTCTAGTTGTCCTGGATGTTTGAGGGAAGGGAGGAAATACATAACCCTAGGCATCTGACCAGAGGAACAACAAGGCATGGATGCCAACTTGAAGAACAGATTTTGTTCACTTCGTGTTGGATAAATCCACCTGTGGAAGGAACCACCTCCAACCAATCTCAAACACTTGTGGGCTAGATGCCAAAAAATGGAAACTGAACCAGCAACAGTTGAGCTTGTCAGTGTAACTTCTGGTCTCAGCGTAGAGGTACATGGTTTTGGGGGACAGAGCCAGATGTTCCAAGTGCAACAGGATCTTGCTGTTTAGGCTTTTTGCTTTTCATTTCACCTTGATGGTTAAGATAAATCCTCATGGTTCTGGAGCCACTCTACATGTGGATGGTTATAAACTATGGAAGAATACATGGAAAGAGGCTGATTGCTTCATTCCCCACTGCTCACAGCTTCAAGCAGTTGATGCTCAGCTGCAACTCCTGGGGAGACCACTTGTCCTGAACCATATTTAGACCTATCTGAGCTCCCAACCCTGACAGGTTGGCATTTGTGGTCATTTGGGTTCCTGGCAGATCTGTCAGTTATTTGTCTTTGAATAGTTGATGGGTGAGGGACGCTCCACCAACACAGGTAGTGCTGCACTTCTGGGAATAGGTGCAATAGGTAGTCCATTTCCTGAGTTTAACTCCAGTGACCAATCAGAAAATTGTGAAAGGGCCAGAGGTAGAGCTTTGGGATCATTTCCATATGATCCCAACAGGCCTACAAGCCAGAGGCACTACTGTGCTGAAATCTGTTGAGTGCAGGAGAAATGATTGATGAGAACATGAATTTTGTTTGTTTTTTTCTCAGAAAATATCACTAAGGCCCAAGATGGTTTTGAAGAATTCTCCCTGATGTGACAGCACCTGAGGGAGTTAGGGAGAAATCCTACAGATAAACTTCTGTAAGAACCTAGGACACTCCAGTCTGGCAAATGTGAAGTGATGAGCTGTCCTTATGATTGTTTCTTTGTCAACAGGTTGGATGGCCCTTTTCCTCAACATGGTTACAAAAATGGCTGTTACAATGGTAAACACCCATGGAGAGAATGACAGGCTGAAGGACATTGCCTGGAATTTATATTGTTTGTTTCTGACTGCAAAGTGTTGAAATTTGTGATGACAGAGGTGTATCGGCACATGCAGACCATGGGAGCACATATACTTTTCTGCATGTTCCAGATGCACTAAGATCAATACGTTTTTTCTAAAGCACATGTGGAAATAGCAATTTCCCATTGTTTATAACTGGGTCAAATCTGGCTGGACGTTTCTTAGAGACAGCAAAAAGCATCTCTCTGACTTCAGGACTATCCCTCTGTTAAATTTCAACCCTTTGGGGCTATCAGCTGGTGTATTTTAGAGAAGCCATAAGGCTACACTAAAAGTATGATGGGGTTGGGGCTGGCATAAAACTGCCTTCAAGAGCTGTAACTAACTCCTTGGCAGCTCCCCCTCTCAGCCCATCCAGAATGTTCACTATGAAAGAAAAGCATTAAATAAGATTAATATCTTAATTCCCTAAACTCGAGGAGAGATTCCATTTTATTCTTAGATGCAGTGCATGAAATTCTGATCTCAGTTACTCAGCGTAAATCCAGAGTAATTCTACTGTTTTCAATAGAGTTAATCCAGATTTACACCCAAATAACTGAAAGCAGAATTTAGCCAAGAAATTTCCTGAATTGTTTGTATTTGTCTGGCAGCAAATAGTCTGACATTATGCTCACCAAGATCACTGGAACAAACATCTTTTATTAACACATGTTTAACAGGTTTTAAAATATTCATAGGAAATGTACATTATTGTTATTTGGCACTGGCAGGTTAGACTTTTAAAAATGCATGGAATCAGTTACTGGTGTCAGACTGATGTAAATGAAAAAAATATTTGAAATATCTATTAACATTCTCTTCAGCATCTACCTTTATATTATAATATTTTTTTCCCAGACAACAGATTTTTTTATGGTGATGTTTACTGAATTTCCTCTCATCTTTTCTGATTTCTTGCTAGTCGGGTGAAACAGCTATTATAAAGAAAATATATATGGTCAAATCCTCAGCTGGTGTAAATTAGTGTAATTGTATTGACAAACAGAGTTACCGCTATTTATAGTAGTTGATCAGGCCAATATACCTATATATGTGATCTTTCTATGGATATTTTGTGCTACAGAGGCACATATTTGTGGGGTAAAACTCAAATATGGACATGGGAACATGTCTTTATTTTACCAGGTTAAGAGATACAGGAAATTTCAACTGTCAAAATTGCACTTTAAAAAGTCAGAGGATATTGGTTAGAAAGACCAGATATTAAGTGTAGCTCTGGCAATAAGCTGTCAGTATAGGTGGCTTTACAAGCAACACGTTGAAGCCTTGACAGAAATACTACTTATGCCCATTGCCAATCATTCAGTCTTTGTCAATTGAATTGAACATCCTTTCAGAGATGGCAGCCTTCCACAATGACACCAAAAATACAGAGTCCTCAGTCACCATTATAGTGGTGTAAGCTGTGTTGGTAAATTACAAACACAGAAATTGTTGGATAGTGGAGATATATCAGCATATATTCTTTATCAATGCAAATGGAGCAGGGCATGGGAATGAAATGCACGGTCACTGAGAGGATAGAGTTTATAACTGCACTACAAAAATAGTGTTTTTCAAGATGAAAAACCAGATGTGGCAGCAACAGTTTAAGAAGCAAATGAATAGCAATTTTCAAAACATTAGAGCTGGGCAAATATCAATGGAAAGCTTTCCATTAATTTTTCTTCAAATGTTTAAATGAATTCACCTAAGCCACATCACGCCCCTTTTGTGTCAATTACCTACGGACATTAATGCAATCAAATTGTTCATAAAAATGTTTGCAGAAGGTAAAATTCATTCCTGTACAGAAGGCACAAGTCCTATGCACCAGTAAAATCCCATTTATGGGCTTAAGTGGGAATAAAGTGGAGCATAGGTCTTGAAAAAGCTCTGTGAACAAGAGTGAATTTCACCCAAAAAGCATATTTAGAAGTTGCACACACACATATTTGCAAAAACCCTATTTTAAACTCATACATCAATGACTGAGCTCAATGTGTACTCATCCCACACAGGAAAAAAAACAATATCGTGCGATTTACCTGACCATTCTCAGCTAACTATTATAGTCTGAACAACAAATATTCACAGATAACTGTTCAGTCAATCCACAGTTTAAAAAAAAACAAAAAACGTATTAAGTAATTTTACAGAACAAGTGCATTAAAGGAAATTATGATCTGATCAAAAATCTTCATAGGTAGAAAAGAGGCTAAGTCTCTCGTTCCGCAAAGATTGACTCATATACTGAACTTTACTCATTAATGTGATTAGTCCCATTTAAATCACTATTAAATCATTTCCAAGATTGGGGCCTACATTTGTCTGATAAGTTACCTCTTGTGAATTATTTGCCCAGCTGTAAAAAACATGTCTCCAACTGATGATATATTAAGACTTATTTCTGTTTGAGATATTTTCTGAATACAGGTTTTAGAGTGGTAGCCATGTTAGTCTGTATCAGCAAAAACAAAGAGGAGTCCTTGTGGCACCTTAAAGACTAACAAATTTATTTGGGCATAAGCTTTTGTGGGCTAGAACCCACTTCATCAGATGACTGGAGTGGAAAATACAGTAGCAGGTATAAATATACTGCACATGAAAAGATGTTAGTTGCCATATCAAGTGGGAGGTCAGTCTAACGAGACAATTCAATTAACAGTAGGATACCAAGGGAGGAAAAATCACTTTTGTAGTGGTAATGAGAGTGGCCAATTTCAAACAGTTGACAAGAAGGTTGACACGAAAGCTTATGCCCAAATAAATTTGTTAATCTCTAAGGTGCCACAAGCACTCGTTTTTTCTGAATAGTCTGCTTTGATCTTAGAGAAAGGGGTGGGAATAATGAGGAGCCACAAATGGTGGCTAATTTATACCCCAATTAATTCTGTTACTTTAGGCCCAAGGTGCCTGATTCTGTTTTCACACCAGTGTAAATCTGGAGTACAAGGAAAAGCAGGACCAAGAAGTTGGGATTTTAATTTTTCAATTACAAAAAATATTTTTCTCTCAGAATTTCTCTTGTTTATTAAATGAGTGATATGACAGGAGGCATCTCTTAGGCGAAGATTTTGATTGTTCTGATATCTGGTATACTGGGGTCATTAGCTAATTATTTGAAAAATGCAAGAAAACATTTTTCAAAGCAACAGCACACTTCAAGACGTGTGGTTATGGCTCTACTAGATACCTTCATTACACAGCCATTGGACTTCAGCTATGCTGTATCTGAGGTATATGTGCATTTGTGTGTTTGGTAACTGCACACCTTCTCATGTGTTGTTTTTATATTGCACTTAGTACCTGTGCAACATATGTCAGTTAAAATGGCTACATTCACACCCCTAGCTTTAATGTCAACCAAATGACAGTAGAGGGAGTTTGCAAAATATGAACCAATTAATGCCAGACTTAGTGGATGAGTCAAGGGGCTCGCAATAATAAATTGTGCCTTCTTCTTACTGATCACTTGTTTGAAACAGGATCCAAAAGTCCTACAGAAAGCTGCTGCACTCCTTAGGTGGCATCAGCCCAATGACCACAAAATAAATGACATCCTTCTTTACATGCTGAACAAGATGACAAGGCTATATCTTCATTTACTACTGACGTCAATACATTTACTGATGTAAATGAAATCAGAATCTAGCTTACAGAATGCAAAAAAAAAAAAAACCGCCCTGACTCTAACAAACTATACACACTAACAAATATTTTTCTTTATCTGCATATGGCCATATGTGAATAGAGAGAGACATTATATAATGAAATGAGGTATTTCTCTGAAAAATATTCCTTTACATCCATTTAATAAACAGTTCACACAACTCATACAAGATTTTTAAGGTGTTTTTATTACTGTAGCTTAGCTCTCAGAGAGAAAATATGTTATTACTATTAAGCTAATAAAATGAGATAAAAGAAAAAGAAATCATATGCAATGCTAGTTTAGCCAGCAGAAGGATATGCATTTGTATTATCTTAAACATCTGTTAGCAGATAAGTGGGACTGAACTGTGTATTTTTGCAAGCTACTTACTGTCCTCTGCTGTAATCATTGGAGTCCAGTCACTATATGTATTACCATAACCATTGGAGACTATCATTCTCATCTCGTACACTGTATATGGCTGAAGATCTTTGACTATGTAGCTTAAGGAAGCAGAGGGACTGGAAAATAACCTGGAAAGAAATGAAGAATGAGTTATAAAGCTCCAAAATACAAGGGGTGGGGGGAGGGGGTAGAAAAGAAGACAAAAACACCCTACGGGTGAGCCACCTCTAAAATAATTTTACTTCTCTTCACTGACAATTTACAGAAGATTTTTATTGTTTGCATACTCTAGAATATCATCAGTGGAATTCCTAGGCCTCATCTGGAGTCGATAACTGGGTAAGCCTGGAGCATTATTGCGAACTGGTGTAGACCAGACAACCTGAAGACTGGTCGGCGAGGCAGATGAAAGCCTTGGAGGCAGCATGCCATCTGGAGCTGTCGAAAAACATGGATGAATTAGAGCAGAGAAAACCGTGGAGAACATATGCTGGATGGAATCAAAATGCTCCATATACTGGAAAAACTGTTCCTCACGATCAACAGCGATGTCAACATGGTCCATTTAATTTAACATTTTCGTTACTGAAGTACTGTACTTCTTTATGTTCTTCTTTCCAATACAATTACACCAATATCACTGGGTTGAGAGCAACCCCCAAAACACCAAAAGTATATCAGCCCCCCTGCACTGCCAACTTTACTCACATTGAAGTCAAAGGAACATCTCATTGAGGAAGTATTACTCAATCTGAGTAGCAGGGCAGCAAAGTCAGGCACTTTATTCAAATACCCCTCCCCTTCTCTCATTAAAAACGTGATACAACATTTAGCAAATCAGATACTCAGCTGGTATAAATGAATGTAGATCCACTGAAGTCTGGGGATTTGGACCAGTATTTCTTCCATTTGATTAATTCTAACTTTTATTGAGTGGGCCCAGGAATCACAGATCCAGCCCTATTCCAGGTTCTGAGGCAGTTCTTCAGCCGGTATCAATCGGTGTAATCCCATTGAAGTGATTTACACCAGCTGAGATTGTGGCCTTATGTTTTTCTCACCATGCAGGACTAACCTGGTCGATAAACCTTTCATGTATAACACATTTGACATTTGTGTATTGGATGCCAAAACAGCATATTTTCAGAATGTTAAATAGAAAGGTTGGACTGTTTGATTTTTTTTTTCATTTAAACTTTTGTAAAGTGCTTGTGTCTTTGATGGTTCAGTAGCTACCATTTGCATCTTTCTGTGGTCATCCAAATAGAAATTTTTCATCACTGTTCTCTTTTTCTGGTACCAGGCTGACTGAAAGATTGTTGTAAACCAATCTATGGTTCAGCGCGTTGACTGGCACCTATATTAAGGAACTGCAACTGATTGGCAGAACTACTAAACTGGGCACTTGGGTAAGCAGCACGTTGTAATTTAGTTTTATGATCTTCACATACCATGTGAAGAATGGCTGTCTCCCAAGTGACAAAAACAGACATTGTGCCCACATGGTGCCTGAATCCTTTCTGCTAGAGTTTAAAGATTAAGTTCTTCTCTCAGTTACCATACATTCGTGTAAATCGAGAGACTCCATTGATGTCAATGAAATTGTTCTAGATTAACACTGATAAACTAAAATCAGAATTTGGCATGCAATATATGTTTTAAAATCTGTGTGTGCAAAATACAATACACATACATAATCAGTCATTATTTTAGCATCCATTTGTAAAGTGCCTGGTAAGGTCAATTGTAAGTAAGCTCTGCCAGTACAAAGCGAGAACAAAAATAAATAGCAATTAAAATAAAAATACTTTGCATTACTATAGTGCCTTTCATCAGAGGACCTCAGAATGCTTTTACAAACATTCACTAATTAAGCCACACAATCTCTCTATGAGGTAGGGCACCATCTCATTCAAAATTAAATTGCATCTGAAGTTTAAATGTACCAACTGTTTAAGTACATACACAAACTCTACATAGATCAAGACCAGAAGTATACCACAACTCGCTGAAAATGCCAGGGGAATTCAGGTAAGGGAATCTAATTAACTCACTGGTAATTTGGCCAAGAAGCTGGGGTTCACACCACTATATTTGAGAAAAGTATTATGAAAATAACATATTGCCTGCTAAGGAGGTAATGTGGTCCACTGGCTGGATCACTGAACTGTGCTTATTCCCAGCTCTGCCAGTAGTCTGCTGTGTGTGACTTTAGGCAAGTCCTTCCACTCTATATGCCTTAGATATCTCATCTGTAAAATGGAGACAATGACACTTATCTCTTTTGTAAAGCTCTTTGAGATTCACAAATGAAAAGCATCAAATAAACTCTAACTATGTATTTTTATTAATTATTATGGAGATACCGGAATGTTCAAGAATGTTCAAGTACAAATATGTAGCTGTTTAATAGTCAACCATTTACAATACAGATTTGAATTTAGTTGCCTAGATAATCAAAGTTAGAGGTCCAAATAGATGACATTGTACTGGTACAATGAAAAGAACAGTAGAGAATGTGGGCCAAACTCATCCCCTGTGTAGGTCCATTGACTTAATTTGGTCCTTTGAGGTTTTCAAATGTCAGAATGTACAAAATATATGTCTTTGTATAAAGGATTTCCTGGATCTTGCCGAGAATTTCATTAATATGCACTGTGAAAAAGAAGACTACAGGAATAAAGCACTTTTGAGTCTCTGTCGAGTAATAACTAGAAAGGTGCTCTATAAAATTGGTCACATTTTGATCATTAAAACTTTGAAGGGTTTCCCAAACAACCTGATCATTCTAAATTGCATATAGAACATATTCTGGTTATTTCAGCTACTCCCCGTAAACTGAGATCTTTAATGTAATATTTCCCTCAGCTTAACCCCTTTATCCTACTCTTATTCCCCAAAGTACCCAAGCAATAACTGGTAACCAGAAATAATTCAGCTGCAGGTTTCTCAACAGAAGAGCCATGTATCTATCAGCTTGATATATTGTCTTTAAGATGCAATGTTGCTCAGAAAGCTCCCCTCAAGCTTTAATATCACTCTCAGGGGGCAACCACTCCATTTGCAACCTACTGAATCAACATCTTGTCCAGGAAATCCTAACTAGACCTGGTTAAAAAAAATCATGCTTCATCTACAAAAAGAGAGTATAAAGGATGGGAAAAAATCTTTAATTACCTGTCTACCTTAACTATTTTATTGTGAGAGCAAATGGAGAAAGAATTATGCATAATAAATGGTTTAGACTGGCAATACCACCAGTTTTGGGAGAAAAGGTGGACTAGGCAATAAGATACAGGAAGATGAGCCAAGAGAGGCATTCTGTTCCCAGATCTGTCACTGACTTGCTGAGTTGCCTTTGAAAAGTCACTTAACATCTGTGCCTCAGTTTCCTCAACAAAAAAGGAGCTAATGATAGATCTCTAAGATTTTCAAAGATGACTAAGGATCAAAAACCTTTATACTGTGGCTGCACCGTAAATGTTTCCTCTCTTTTGAAAGACTCTACTACTTTGAGAGTTATTTACCAATCACAAGAGTATTTCCATCATCCACAGGGCAATCTCTCTCAAAAACACAAGAAACTTTTAAAGTGCCGTCACCAAAAGTGATCATTATTATTTGAATGATAAAGTATTATACCCATTAAATGGGTCTGCGTTGTATTCTACACTTCAGTACAATGCCACATAACTTAATGAGAGCAAGAACAGGCTGAAGGGCTAAATTCTAATCTCTATTAAATGGGTGTAAATTCAGAGTAATTCCAGTAAAGTTACCCTAGATTTACAG
Organism: Terrapene triunguis; assembly: GCF_002925995.2. Classification (NCBI taxonomy): domain Eukaryota; kingdom Metazoa; phylum Chordata; order Testudines; family Emydidae; genus Terrapene; species Terrapene triunguis. The sequence continues at coordinate 5,056,972 of NW_020664613.1, read as the reverse complement.
TGGTTGTAACTGAGATCAGACCTGGTATAGCCATACTATCTGCAGAAGGCAAACACAAGAGTTTATAACTATGCAAATGTAATTCTAATAGTATGCCACATCTGCACATGCAAAATATTTAAAAATAGCACAGGTGCTGCATTTGCTTCTTATCTAAATGTTTTCCTTACACATGTGTGCATGCAAACTATAACAGCAGACATTTAACTACTGAGGAAGGAATTGGCTCTTCACAGTTTGTGCCATAAGATTGAGGAGCTATTGCAATGATAACAGAGTTTTGGATGAATGTCTTCTTAAGGCATGTTCACTCTTGCCCTTTTCCAGGTCTAATTCACACACTTCATTTCTTTATTTCACTGCATTGTTGTTTAGCCACCTCTGATTCATTTT
>NW_020664613.1:4989114-5046579 GCF_002925995.2 Terrapene triunguis | reverse complement strand
GTGTCCAGGAAGTGGATCTCTTGTGTGGACTGGTCCAGGCTGAGGTTGATGGTGGGGTGGAAATTGTTGAAGTCCAGGTGGAATTCTTCAAGGGCCTCCTTTCCGTGGGTCCATATGATGAAGATGTCATCAATGTAGCGCAAGTAGAGGAGGGGCACTAGGGGACTTCTGAATTCTGAAGAGACTTAAGAACCAAATGAAAGTTAAAGATAGGATCTGATTTATTTTTAAACTAAACAAAATGCCAGCCATATAGGGGCTATTTTAATCAGAAAGGAAAGATATAAAGGCAAGAATACTTTTATGGCAATGATTCTTAAGGAACAATGTGTCTCTATTTATCCCCTGGTGAAGAGGGAAAAAAATAGTGGTTTTGATTTCTCCCCTCCCTTCTATTCTTGCCCTCAGGAAGCTGGTAAGAGAGTCCCTTAATTTCTTTCCCCCCCCCTATGTAAACCACATGAGATGATGTAAACGTGTTAGGCTGGCAGAACTTTGCTGGAGGCTTATAGAGTCCACTGTAAGCAGAGGAACTTCAAAGCTTCCTCTACTGCGCTCACTAACACAAAGTTAGTGCTTTAGTCAAATGTTTTATAAGTAGCATAACTTCTACAATCACACTGCCTTAATGCAGGAAGTACAAAAAGTAAATGACAAAAACCAGAAATTGGCCTTGACTTCCAGTTTATGAAAATGCCATTTTTTCGTGGAAACTTCAGAAGCGCTGTCCAAAATAAAATAAAAGGAGCTTTGTAGAAAAGGGCTCAAATCATGCTACTGCAGCAACATAAAAAATAGGTTCCCAACCCCCACAACTTGTATATATGTGAAAACAGCTGAAAAGACAAAATTCATGATGTGATTTCTCACACGTCTTCTGTATATTTTCACTAGGAACGTAAATATCTTTATTGTTGAATGTATCACAAAGCATGATGACTTTATTAGGAGTTTTTAACAGTCTTGGTAAGAATTACACTGAATGAAAAAACAGTACACAAATAGGCTCAGATTATATATAAATTGCATACATCATCTAAATTGTGCACTTGTTTTATACACAGTTGAATAGGACTGACAAGAAGTTTATATGGCGAGAGGCTGTCATTTTAAAATACCATCTGCTGCTAAATCCCACAACAGCCTAGTTTCCATATTTTTTATATATTTTTCTGTGTTCCTATACCAGTTTCTAGTTCTCTAGCACAAAATATATTCTGGTGCAGTTTGTCTGCAAGACTGTGCAGCACTTAAGACTCATGCTAATGACTAAAGTTTTGCAGAAATCTAGAGTGAGCCCCCTGCACCTAGCTACAGCTAAGCCACCCAATTCACCATGCGCTAGGGCAATCACTTGGTAACTGACCACATCAGCTTTTGGGTTAATTGTACCTTTATAATGTACTATCTTGAGCTGTTTGATGTGTTGTCTCATCTGCATTCCCAAATCCAGTACAAATATCCAGAGCCTTCCAAATCATACAAAGCTGCAGATACTGGGTCAGGTCTTTGATCACCTCCTCCTCACTCCAGCTGCTTGACACTGCTTCTGGAGGAAGTAGCCTAAAAACTGATGTAATCAGCTAAGCAGTGATTGCCCCAGTGTATGGAGAATCCTTAGGTGGTTTAGCCATAACTATGCCACACCCTTCGCAGCTCTCAAAGGATGGAGCGGGAGACGGGGCTCCTGCAGGCCAGATCAGAGGAAAGAGGCGTGGCTAGAATGCCACTGAACTGATGATAACCAGAGAGTGGAGGCTTGTTGAAACAAGGAGCAATTTAGAACAGCTGGCTCAAATTGGCCCCTGATTGGCTCAAATTCAGTGAGGCAGGTGTACCACTGTGCCCCACCCCCATTTGAATTTGAAAATGTGGCCTTTCAGCTGTTCTCCCCTTGTCCCCCATTTGCACTTTGTCTTAGGCCAGCTAGAAAATATGATACCGTCCCGTCCCCCCGTCCCCCCAATATCAGCTCCCTGAAAATGATTTGCTGAGCAGACTAGGGGAGGGGGGGATAAAAGAGGGAAGGAGAACTAATGAAAGTGACAATCAGATAAATATAGCTGAGGCTAGAGGGGGATTTTTGTTTCATCTGAGACATGAGAACAACTCCCACTTTTCCACATAAACACTTTTACAGCCCTACCCTCATATCCCATGCCACAGCCACCATCCTTATGGTCAAAAGCTGGACTATTCACACAGTTTATCATTGTCACTCCTTAATTGAGCAGGACACTGCTGAATGACGTAGGGCTAGCATGTCCTCTCCTCAGACACTGCCTGCTTATTGAACGGTGATCACAATTTTCATTCAAAACTTTTTAACACTCCCTCCCGCAAACACACACAAATGTTTTTTTTGGGTAAGTGAAAACTTTTCTGAGAACCTTCTGTTTCTTAAAAAGATTCCAGTTTTTCATCCAAACTGGAACTGTTGCTATTTTGAAATATCAGAGGTTTCAAAATTAAGTATTTTATAATGTTGATATTTCAAAATACCAAAACCTTGAGTTTTTCCTTTTGCCACTGAATGCAACAAAATGAGGATCAAAACAACTTTATTTCACTTTTTATTTTTTTCTGTTTTCATATTTTCCCTGTTGCCAATCTCACTTTTTAAAACAAGAAGTTTGGAAAAGCTCCAGAGTAGCAAAAAGGACAATCTCCCCCCCCCAACATTATTCCATTCCATTCAGAGGTAAAACGGGGCATGGGGGGAGGATAAGGGCTGCGGATGGAGAAGAAATATCACCATCAACATCAGACATTTGAAATATTGGCTTTTTACATTAAAAAAATCAGGAAACATGATTTTTTAAAAAATTGTTTTGGAATGAAATTACTCACAATTTCAAAAATGTTGATGAAACTTTTTCCTTTTGTGGGAAGGGGGGGAACAGATCTAATATGGAATCGCATGGCATGGCAATTCATACCCACTGGGTCACAGGAATAACCCCAATATTGTGGCCTTTAGCCCCATACTTAAATACTATGGACCTGATTATGCCATCCTTACTCACATCACTAAATATTCATTCATTCAAGTAGTCCCAATGTCCTCAAGGAGGCTACTTTTATGAGTAAATGCTCACCAGTATAAAAGATAGCACAATCTGGCCCTTATTTATTTATAAAATTAGGTCAATGATCTCTGCCATGTGACTCAATATCCAATCTTGTATCTTGCTCCCTAAGCTAAAAGTGTCAGGGGGCCCTCTGGCTGCAGTATTTGTGGTCGTGTAAGTAGTTGGTGATCAAACACCAAGGGTTTTACACAAGGAGGCTCACTTTTCAATCTTGTGAATAAAGAAAGGAATAGCCTGGGCATGTAGGAAGCTGAGTGCCATGTGAAAAAGACCCAATGGAGGATGAGTCCAGTAAAGAAACTGAAAGCTCTCTCAGCTGTGCATCTCTGTGTCTGAGTAAATCATAACTACAAATACATTCCATAAATTATGCCAAAACTTAAAGAGATCCCTTTCACTGTTTATGCAGCTATTCTTCTTTATTAGAGAGTGGCCTCTAGAGGTGGGCAGGGAATTGGTTTTCCCAGTCCACAAAGGTTTTTGAGATTTTGAAAGTTTCCCCATTCCTCATCAGGATGGAATCAAGAAATTTTTGAAGCTTGTCAAAAGACACCCCTTCCGAAATTGCTAATAGCCTGGTGGTTGGGCAATCATCTGGGATGTGGGAAACCCTAGCTCAAGTGTCTGCTCTGCCTGATTCAGACCAGTGTCATGAACCTGAGTCCCCTAATTCCAGATGAGTGCCCCTACCACCAGGCTACTGGCTATTCTAGAGTGGGTTTCTCTCAGTCTTTTCCGTGGGAGCTGTTCCAAATAACTAATATAACCAAATAACTGTATAAATAACTAAATAATTATTGGAGGAACTTGAACCTGAGTCTACACATCCCAGGAAAGTGCCTGAACCACGAGCTATAGAGTCAGTTTCTTTCTTTCTCTCTAGTCTGGGCCAGAAATTCCATCCTGGACGTGAGAAATTTTTCCTCATATAAAGTTTGAAACTGGGACATTCCCTCAGAAAGTTTCCCTTTCAATTAATTGGCATTTTCCCTTTTACAGGGGGTTCATTCACCGCAGGAGCACCTTATCATGGCCAGGTATGGTGTAGCTGCTGTCTGTATGGCGCCCCCCTCCCCTCCCAACAGTCATTCCATCACTGCAATGGTCTCTCTTCCTGGAACTTGGCCCTCTGGCCAGGTCATGCTTTAATCCACCCCTTCTAGTGTAACAGAGAGTCCAACCCAGCTGTAGTCCAATGACCTTGCAGCAGGTCTTCCATCAGTCTCTGATCTCTGTGGTCTTTACACCCCTTACCTCAGGGGTTCTCCCCCCCCTTCCTTGGTGGCTGGTAGGGGAACCCAGGCCCTCTCTCTACTCTGGGTTCCAGCCCAGGGACACTGTAGCTGGCAGCCAAGGTCTACTCCCTCAGATGCCTTGCTGCCTTCCTGGACTGCTTCCTACCATTTCTATCCCCCAGAGGATGGCTGCAGACTCTCTCCCTGCAGCTTCTTTTTGCTACTAATTATTGGCTTTATAATCACCAGTCATAGGTGCCGACTCTATGGGTGCTGCAGGGCTGGAGCACTCACGGAAAAAAAACTGTGGGTGCTCAGCACCCACCGGCAGCCCTGCGGATCAGTTCCTCCTCCCCTAGCCCTCCTGCCTCCTGCAATCAGCTGTTCAGCAGCCTGCAGGTGCTGGGGGAGAGGGGGAGGAGTGGGGGCAGGAAGAGGCGGGGTGTGTGTGTGGCGGGGCATGGGTCTGAAGTGGCAGGGTGGAGGTGGGGGAAAGGGATGGAATGGGAGTGGGGCCTAGGGAAGAGCGGGGGGTCAAGCACCCCCAGGGAACACGGGAAGTCGGCGTCTCTGCAACCAGCCCCTCTCCAGCTGGTCTTCATTGTCAATTAGCTTGGCTTTCTCTATCTGCCAGGTATGTTAATTGTCCTCTCAGGTCCATACTAACACTGTCAGGGCCTGTGTTGGGTACACACTCCATCACACCGATGAACATCTGTTTCACTGAAAACCTTCCAACCAGCTCTAGTGGCTACTCTTCCCTCTTTCACATGGAACAAGAGCAACAACCAGAAGGCGCTCAGAAGCCTCGGGGGTTCCTTCCACAAAGCAGCTGGTCTCCCCTCCTCTGTCCACATGGAATACAGCACCAGCAGCCAGGAAGAGCCTTCACATACTCCTGAATCAACCACTCCACTCCACTCTGGAATTTCCCTCCTCATTTGCTGTCTTGACATTGATGGTTGATGGCCCTTCATCCTGCCCCTCTCTCACCACAGACACCCAGCATCTCCCCAGGCTCACTCTGCCTCTCAACTGTGCTCACCTTCCTTCCTCTCACCCTTCCCCCTCTACCTCCTTCCCGCTCCGTTTCCCTGTCTCACTCCAACAATCCTTTCCTCTCTCACACTTCAACCCTAAGTGTCCTGAAAAAAACAAAGAACACAGCATCTAAAACTAAGTGTTTGTAAATAAATAAAACAAACGTACAAAAATAGGACACAAATCTGGCACAAGGAGAATATCTGCCATCACCCTGACCATTTTGTTCAGATGTTATTATAATTATTTATTATTTTTATTATAGTTTCGGCTAGAGGCACCAACTGGGCATTGTACAATTGTATATTCGGAGAGAATCTTTGCTTACAATCCAAATAGACAAGGCAACTGAAAAATGAGAGCACGGATGTATTATTGTCTCCATTTTACAAATACAGTATATTGTAATCCCTTCCACAACACTTCAACAGTTTTTTGTCTAACTGGATTGGAAGCTCTTTGCACCAGTGATTGTATGCATCTTCCTCTCTGTTTGTACACCACCTAGTGCAATGTCACCCTGATACTGATAGAGGTCTTTGGGTGCTACCACTTCACAAATATATCATAATTATTAATACATGCATACTATGTAAAGAGGATTTTGTTTGCAGTTTATATTTTGTATTCTTTGATATCATTTTCAAACCTTAAATGCATTTAGTTAATTCCAATAATTTTAAAACAATTTTATTTCCAGCATTTTTTATTAGCTTAAAACCTCAAACTGGTGCTGAGGCTTGTTAACACAGTATCTTTTACAACTTCTACCAAAGCAGTTTAGGATAAGATAAATAGAATGAATTTATTCTTTTTGGGAAAATATAAAACTCAGAAGAAATCTGTTTCTACCTCTGCGGTATGAAATTTGTCACTAATCATTTTAAACTATGCCCTTTTATGCTTCTTCTGTCTCTTTTCGCTTTCTGTGCAGTTCTTTGATGTAACAAAGACAGTTTCAGACAAGATTTCAGTTCATCTGGAAAAAAAAAGCTTTAAGTCTTGAGGCAAAATGCAGTGTATTTAAAATTTATACACTCCATAATGCCTTTGTTCTGAACTTGAACATCCTGCAAAACTTCTCTGCTTTCTTTGCCTTCCAACTCTAAGATAATTTGTTCTCCTGGTTTCAGCTTATTATTATGCAAAAGTGACTTTAACTCGTGGTTCCATCATTTAACTACATGCACAGTCATGGCTGACCCTTTCTGATCAATTGCCAATCCATACAGGTTTGACTGATAAAAGAGCCAATTAGATTTAAGCAAATTAAGGGACATCACCAATGTCAACCACTTATTAAACTGAATGCTGAATTCCATGCATACAAAACACTAATGCACCAAGTCCCATTAAGAGTTGAAATCCTAACCCCATTAGTAACTCTGGACCGCTACAGGGTAAGGGTCAAAAGAAAGTTTCATATTTATGGATTAACATTTGGATTCAATTTTTATTTTATTTTTTAATTCTTTTCCAAGAACTCTTGAACCTGAATTGCAATTCTAGTCAAGCACTTATATAAAATATATTCTTTATTTCTGAGAGGGTTTTTTTTTTTTAAGAGTTGAATTTAAGCATTGCAACTCGGTTTGGTATTTTAAGTAAACTCAAGGAACTGCATTCCCAGAAATTAAGATGATACATTTTCTGAAGCAACTGATAAGATCAATATGCATAATAGTACGTGGCTTAATAAAGTAGAATATATTTTAAACGAAAATCAAAGAAAACAAAGACACCTTGCCTGAAAATTACTGAATCAACTGAAAAAATACCCACTATTTAATAGTATTGATTTGTTGTGAGTATTAAGATGGAATTCTCATTTGTTCTCTACCTTTCCACCTGATTTATGGCCTTTTATCATACTCTATAATGTATTCTCCATAGTGCATATTTTTGAACAGTGGAGTTTTTTGTGCTCCTTGAAAAGTTATTGCTACAGTTTTGGACCCACTAAAAGACTATAATTAATCTTTATATATTTAGGTCTCAACCCCCATACATTACTAAATACTATAAAACTTGTAGTGTTTAAGAGACCACCCTCCATTTTTAGGCAATCTTTTGTCCAAAAAAACCCCTTTCCCTCTCCAAGAATCTCCAGATGTATTAAGTATAACTCTTCAACATCTTTGCTACACATCACTTAATCAAGCAATTTTTGTCACTCCCTTGTGTAATGAATTACAACAGGTGGCTCTGTATTCCTGATCATACTTTTTAAACACTTCAGTATGAAACAATGCTTCTGTCACTATTTGCCACTGATGTAGTCTTAAATTTCATTGATCAAGAACCATGGAGGTTAAAAGATGAAGTCTAAGATAGGGTCAAATCCTGCTATCATATGCACAGTTCAAGGACATGCATGAGTATAAATTACCAGAATTTGACCCACAGCTTTTAGCTATAACCATGCAGAATCAAATCCTGTAGCCTTGTTTCATTCCTTGGGGTCAAGCAAAACTCCCACTGATATCAATGAGTGAAATCCCGGCCCCTATGAAGTCAATGGCAAAATTTCCACTGATTTCATTGGGGCCAGTATTCCACCCAATAACTTCAATGTACAGGATTTGTCCCACTGATAAATAAGTATTACACTTAGAATATAGCATTATGAATTAGAATGTTATTGCACTCAAATTAAACAGCGATTATAATAAAACATAATGGAAAGGTAAATATGGATTATAGAATGTCATATATAACAGTACTTCTCTCATATGCACTGATTCATTTATTATTCATTTCAGTATGGCTCACAGTCGACTGGAAAATGGTATGGAAGATTTCTTTAATAACTCTCAGTGCTAATTTAATTCTACTTAAACACACATATTCTAGTGAATGCCACATGCTTTTCAGCATGATTTTATGTGTAAATCAGGATAATATGTTTTCAGATCATTAAGTAAAAGGAAGCATGAACTAAAACCTATTTAATCAATGAGGTATTGCTTTTAAACTACCACAAGGTCATAAAAAAGATAATTTCAAAGCTATAAGTTTCCTAATTGTAATCAACAACAATCTAATGATGAAAGAAAGTATATCCTAATGGCTATCATAAACTTGTGCACATCCTTGCCTATCTTCAGAGATCCTGTATCTTTTCATTTTTTAAAACTGTCAGCACTAAGTTTCTGATTCCTTCCTTCAAAGCTGAACAATCACACACAGATTAGATGCGATGTTAATGGATAGCTTCAATAAACAATTTATCTCAGATTTAGTTTATTATAATAAAACTATATTTTTGTTTCTTAGCCTTGGATAGAGGTGAGTCCACTATTAGAAGCATATGGTATATTATGTGAATTGATCCTCTTTTTCTGTTCGAGAATTGTCCATACACAGTTTACAATTTTCCCTTAGTCAAAGTTATTTGCAACACATTTGCCTACAAATAATTTTTGGTCAGTACATTGTTTGCAAACATATCATTGTGAGTATTATTTGATATTTGTGTTATGTTGGCTAGTTTTGACTGTATATGTAGGTTCCCTGGCATTGTTCCTGGTCCTTTGCTCCATAGATATACTACTAAGGATCAGCTTGTTGTTTAGCTCTCATTTATAGGTTCAAAATTCACTTTTAGGAATATTCACTTATGTTTCACTGTTTCTGCAAACATTCCTGCTAGAAAATTCATTCATTAGAATATTCATGTAAAGACAATACAAAAGGGACACAAACCCATCTGATGTGAATTCAAGCTTTTATTTCAGTGAGTATTCAGATGAAATGTTTGCAGGTAATTGTTCAGCTGTGGTATGAAGCATATTTCAAACCCTTCTTGATAGATAACTTACCAAAAGTGGACTAGATCCTCACCTGGTGTAAATTAGCATAGTTCCATTGATTTCAGTAGATCGACACCAATTTGTGATTCCAGCCAGTATGCTGCTGAAACTGAACTTTACCATTAACACACCAACCACTTCAAAATATATCCAATAAATGCTGTTCTTGTGTATAGCTTACACTTTCTATACAAAATCAGATTACCCTCCACAGTGTGTGCACCTATCTAGGTTCTTGTATCACACTAGCCTATCACTAGGCTAGCTGAGTGCCTCTCACAAATAAACAAAAACCTCAGGACATTTCACATTCACACACACAAACCTACGGATATCTACTTCTGCCTTCATATCTCACAGTTTTTAAGATGCGCAATAGGTCGTATTAGAACAGGGCCGGCCCACAACATTTTGGCACCTGAGGTGGGGAGCTCAAATGATGCCCCCATATCCTCTTGCTTGGGCCAAAACTTTGAAAGGTCTCAATTCTGCCTTCCTCCAGCACAGCACTCCACCATCTCTGTGCATCTAGAGCAGAGAGAATACATATGCACCAGCAGCAGACACAATTTTCTACACTCTAGTGGCGCCCCCACTCCCACCCACAGTCTGGCACCTGAGGCAGACGCCTCAGTTTGCCTCATGGTAAGGCCAGCCATGTATTAGAAGCTGAACCCAACAGTTTTGCGAGTAACAGTTGCTAACGCAGACGTTCCTCTGAACTTCAAATACTCAGTTGCAATAATAAACAATGTGTTCAACTGAACAACACAGCATAACATAACAGTATATTTGTAACATGCAGAATAACAGAACTTTTTTTCTACTTACCCCCTGGAGGCATGGCTAGTGTTATGGGATCACTTATCACGCTGCCTTGGCTATTGGAAGCATTAACTTGTATAGTGTAGTTAGCAAATGGAATCAGTCCTCTAATGGGCACCCATATGTTGGATTCTTTGCTGCTGTGTAAGATCTTTGTGCCATTTACAATAGTGTAATTAGCATTATCTGTTAAAAACAAAAAGGTGGGGAGAACAATAGTTAGGTTTTGTACCTACTGCAATTCCTGTTCTTTATGGACCAAGTTCTGATGCTACTGGTGTCAATGGGGATTTTGCCATTGACTTCAATGGGAGGAAGCAATGACCCCATTTGAACATTTAATATTTTTGCCCAATTTTCTCCTTTCTTCACAAACAGCTTGTGGTATTTGCAAGGTACCAAAAGAATAAAATCATAAGAACTAACCATATATGTACAGAAACAGATTGCTATATGAAAACATGGGCCAAAATTTGGGAGTCATTAGTGTTCTGACAGTTGCTTCAGAGCTGTTCAAATGAGCAGGATCATTCAAAAAGTTTAGGGATGAAATCATGGCCCCATAGAAGTCAATAGCAAAATTCTCATTGACTTAATGGGGCCAGGATTTCTGCCTAGAAATCTGTACTTCCATCAAAGCGGTAGATCACTCCCATTTACATACGTGAGAACGACAAATGTTGATTGAAAAGTACCTGGGCTTAAATGTGAGCTTGGACCTAATGAAGGGGGAAGAAAGATTGACAGTATTCTATTTTCTGAAGTATCCAAAGGGGCCTACAGGCTTTCAGTTGAACTGGGAGATTTGGATGACTAAGTCCCTTAGGCCTCTTGGAAAATCCAACCCTTTCATATACCCCAAAACCCCTAAGGAAAGAGAGAGGAGAATAGGGAATTCGCACTTGGGTATCTGAGGGCAAAACTGGGCTCATTTACTGTCCAATGTTTTGAATGTGTAAAGTGCTATACAGGTGATAATACTATCATCATCAACATCACCCACTAAAGTCAATGTGAATTTTGCATAAAAATCAGTGGTAGCATCACAGAAGTGCTCAAATGCCACAGTGACAAGTATCTGATTAGATAGAATATCTAATAGCTGAATGGAAAGATGTAGGATTTTAAAATATCTGGAACAAAGACAATATGAGTCGTAATTCTTAAAAGCAGTTCTCCAGTCTGAGTCCACTGCAAAACCAAAATACAATAGATATACATATTTCAAAATAATAATAATACAACCAAATTCTGTTCTAGTTACACCTTTCTGACCACTCACTGGGCTCCATTTTTCTTTGTGCATGTTTAATATGCATTGTTAAAACTGAGCACATTGTTAAGCCTGAAGCAGTTCTTCAAACACCACTTTCAATAGCACTTCCAACACATTCAGTTACATCCTCACACATGGTAGTAAACTCAGGCCAGCACGTACTATAAGTGTTCTCTCTATGCAGCCACCATACTCTGATTTGGTGATTCTTGCAAACATTTTGCAATTCACTTATTTTAACGGTATTGGCCTCAAATTGCAGCCATGCAACTTTCTTGATGTCAACCGAATTGCATGGGTGGAATTTAGGGCACAGTTTTGATTATTCCATAGCTAAAGTGTTGTAAGTTTACTTCCTCTTGTGTTTTTAACTTTTAGTCTTGCATTCCTTTTTTCAGTCTCCACTGAAGTCCAATGTATCTGTTGGCCAAATTCTGCCTCCATTACAATACCACTAAGCAATACAGTGTAACATAGGGACAGATGCTGATCTCATTTACACTAGCGTAAATTCAAGTAACTTCACTGAAGTTAATACATTTAATCTGGATTACACCAGTGGAACTGAGAACAGAACTATGCCAATAGACCCTATTTTACATGCCGTAATGAGGGACGCATTTTGTCTCATACAAGAAAACTGGCCTAACACCTCTTCACATTCCACAAAAGGTACAGATAAACTCCTGCAAAGGTAGCATTATTCACCTGAGACCATCCTTTGCAACCTCATACATTCTACTCCTGCTAGAAGGGAATTGGGCATGGGGCCACTGCTTGATCTGGGTGTCTGTATATGCATCTCAAACCCCTATATGCCTCTCAGTGAAGCAGTCTCTCTTTGTATTTGTGCGTTCACTACTGTTTTATGAATAACAGTGAAAGCACAGAAAACACAGTAAAGTGCAAACTCCAACTCCATATACACACACAAGCCCCAATGTATGTAGTCTACCTAAGGGCTCGTCTAGGCTATGGTAAAAGGTATATATTTAAAACCTGATATTGAAACTGTTCTAATTAATAAATTTTAAATACCTAGTGTAGACAAAGCAAGATGTATTAGACCTTCGTATTGTAACACGGGCTCCCCAAGGTTCACTTCACTCAACTAATGTGTTAAAATGTATCTTGCCCAGTTTACACTAGGGTTTTTAAATGTGTTAACACCTTTCATGCTAGACTATACAAGCCCTAGATGAACACCCATGATTTCCCTGCCCACTTGTTTGTGTTCCTTATTTTTAAAATCTCTTTCCAGATAGATAACAAGCAATATTATCTTATTTTTAAAAATGCAGTTTAGGGGGAAAAAATCGACAAGGCAACACTTTGTTCTAAGTTGTCAGGATAACAGCATTAATACACAGTAATTATACAATTAGTTGTAACATTAAGTTCTAGTTATAGCAGAATGATTACTCGGCAATTATAAGAAGTATATAATTACTCGATAATTATGAGAAGTATGTAATTATATAACCATTTTATTCAGCTCAAAAATGAACTTGCACATTTACAATGAGTTAGACAACACGGCAATTCAGATTCTTCACTGCTTTATATATTTATAAACTGAAGAGCACCGACCATTTTCCGAACACAGACCAAGAGTTTCTTATTGCCATTCACAGCCAAGCTACTTACAGCTACTGGCAAAAATAAAATATTAGAAAAATATTTTTAAAATGCAGGTCCTCAAATTGCTCCTGCTGGGAGTGACATGCAATGTGCAGCTTTACCACTTTTCACTGCATAAACTTTGCTTTCAGTGGGCTGGAAAATGCAGCCGCATTGGTTCAGCCTGACAGAAAGTGCTATGATGATAAGCGTTTCATATCACCCTATGTCATTGCTGCCTAGTCTGCCTCAGCTTGGTCCTTATTTGGGAGTATAAGTAGATTGTGCATCTCTCTTTCTAGTTTTCATGTGTGTCCTTTCCCCCACCCCACTCTTAGTTCCAATCTCAGCTTCCTACAGAGGGTACCATATTGTGAACAATAGCTTGAGACACTGTTAAATCCTTAAGGGCAATTGTTTCACTTTGGTCAAATGGTCAGTGCCTGGCATGAGCAATCACTGATGCTTCAGTAGAAAAGTTCCCATCACCACCTTGCTGAAATGCCAATTCTGGAGGAGCATTCCCAGGTAGGAAGAAAATAGCTTCCCCCAGAGCCTGCCAATCTTGCCCCTGAATGGCCTGCACTGCTCTCAGAGATATGAACCCCTCCACACATACATGCACAGCTCTTCTTCACAGTCCCTGGTTTCCCCAGGTTCCTTGATCTTATTAACTCCCAGAAGGACTTTCTCCAGTCAGGTTTCAGAGTAGCAGCCGTGCTAGTCTATATCCGCAAAAAAACCAAACAGGAGTACTTTTTGAGCACAGACTCCAACAAGAAACTGCTGAACTTGAATTAATATGCAAACTAGATACTATCAATTTAGGCTTGAATAGGGACTGGGAATGGCTGAGCCATTACACACATTGAATCTATTTCCCCATGTTAAGTATCCTCACACCTTCTTGTCAAACTGTCTGAAATGAGCCGTCTTGATTATCACTACAAAAGTTTTTTTCTCCTGCTGATAATTGCTCATCTTAATTAAGTAGCCTCTTAGAGTTGGTAGGGCAACTCCCACCTTTTCATGTTCTCTGTATGTGTATATATATCTCCTTACTATATGTTCCATTCTATGCAGCCGAAGAAGTGGGTTGTAGCCCACGAAAGTGTATGCTCAAATAAATTTGTTAGTCTCCAAGGTGCCACAAGTACTCCTGTTCTTTCTTCCAGTCAGGCTCTCTCCTTTTCTCCCCAACTCTGCCTGATTCTGATCTCATTTACAGGTTTTGGCACAAATGTAACTTCACTGACTTCAGTGGAGTCACTCCTTATTTACACCAGGACCCGTCCTCATGATTCTTTCCCCTCTCAGCCCCCTGGATGAAGCCTGGCTTTTGTCTCTCTTGACTTACTGCTGCTATCTATATTGGTAGGTATGGATCATAAGGATCCTGCCTTAATATAGCTCTTCCCCCATCTCTGTGTTTTAGCATGTCATTATGATGATACTCAAAGACCCTCCAACTAAAGGCTACCAAAAATAAGTTTACTTTCTCACTTTCTGTTAAAAAAGAACAATATCTATCTACATACACAGAAAAGAATATGCAGAACAAGAAAAAAGTAATGTAGTAAAAACATCCTTTTATAACTTATATACATTCCACCTGTACATCATTGTAAAAAAAAGTGCAAAGCTTTACACAGCATTCTAGTTGGTGGGTGTTTCTAGTTGAAGGGTCTCTGTATCATTAGAAGTACAGTTCAAAAGGGGTTCCAAAGCAGCTGCACATCCTTTTTATTGAATACCAGTGTAAATAGGTGCATAAAATTCATGCAGCTTGGTGGTGCGTAAATTAATGCTGTCCTGGGTACATCATCCTATGGGGTTCACTAGATTGAAATAACATAAATGGGTATCCTTTTCCATTCTTGTTATAATCATTGTCACAAGAATTTTAATGCCTCATATATTCCGTAATTTTTTTCTGTGTGCTGTACTGCTCTGACCTTTTCAATATTCTGTAATTTGACTGGCTGGCCATTTCAAGTTCTCTCCTTTTTACGGCCTTATTAACTTGTGGGGAAGAGGTGAAATGGACAGCCAATCAGAATACATAATATTGCAAAGGTTACAGTAGTACAGTATTGTACCAGCAGACACAGAGTACTGTATATTAGGCATTGGCATTCTGATATCTTATTCATGTGACAAAGGTTGTAACGAGAACAGAAAATGGCATAACATGAAACCATTCTCACGACTAAGACTATAATGAGAAAGGAAGTAAAATAAACCAAATACATTCTTCTAACATTCAAAAACTGTATTTTTGTAAGAATGTTTCTCTTTTAAGGTAGCCTTTGCCATCTGGATAAAAATTTAGGTAGAAAAGATGGTAAATTGAAAAACTGCATCCTGTACACAAAATGACAAAAGTACATTCTGTATCAAGTGGGCACACTTTCCTCAAGGAACATTGGGTATATTTATCACTATTATTAATCAGGTCCTTGATTACTAAGGCAATAAATTTTCAATACCAAGCAGTTTACTGAGAGTGTGGAGATTTGGGGTAGGAACTTACGAACTAAGGTCCTTTACACTCTCTGTGGACATTAAAGAACCCATGATGCTTTTCATAAGAGCACTGTTTTTTCCCCCTGGCTTGGTGTCCTTGGATAACATTTTTTTCTCTCCCCACCCCTGGGGGCAGTGTGTTGTATGCCAGTTGACTGCTGTTCTCTACCCTAGAAGGGGCTGCATTTCACATGCTACATGTATGATATGTGAAAAGTGCTGTGAAATCATTCAAGATGAAAGGCACTCTATAAAAATAAAGTACTTATGCTCGCATACATATTTAATATTAGATTGTTTCCTTTTAACATTACGTTAGCATCCAGGAAAATATGGTGGTTTTGTCACATTCTAGTCACAAAGGCAAGATAACAAATATTTTCTACTACTGTACTTCAGAAGGCAATTTATTTGGTGAGACTGAGTTTAAGGCTTTGTTTCATGTTCTGAAACATGACTTCTGACTTCTACTGTTCTTATATAGAGCCAGATTCTGATATCCTTACTTACATTGAGTAGAATCTTGCTCCACAAATACTCACATTCACTTCAGTGGGACTGCTCATGCTGTAAGGAGCTACTGAATGAGTTATAGTATCATAGAACTTTCATCTGAAGATCTCAAAGCACTACACAAACATTATCTAATGAATCTGCACAACACCCTATGGTTATTTTTAGACCTATTTTACATGTGGGCAAACAGGGATACAGAGGCTAAGTGTCTTACCTCAAGTCACAAAAATAGTGAGTGGCAGAACTGCGAACTGACTCCAGACTACTGGTCTAACCACTAGATAACATTGCCTCCTTATGTACTTACAGCAAAAAAATATATTTCCCCCCTGAAATTTTGGATAAATGAATACTGGATCCAAATTGTATTTAGACTTCAATATAAATTAATTGTGAATATAAAGAATATGAAGAGCTAAATAACAATGCAAGATTCAAGCCCTCCACCCTTCCCAGGAAGGAAAATCTAAAACTCCACAAAACCTCCTTCTCTTCTCACAATCCCACACCTTCAACCTCAACAACTTAATCTTCCAGAATGATGTCCTGCCTCACCAGTTAGTCACCCTCACCTCTTCATTTGATCACAAATCCTGTATCAACTCCCTCCCTTCACAGAAATGACCACTCAATTCACCTTGCCCTCACCCAACACTTCTCTCTTTCTCTGATCATTTAATGTCCGTGTTACCATTTTCTAACCTCCTTCAACACCGCTTACCAACCCTCATCAACTCTCTCCCAACTTGGCCCTTCCACAACCTCCAATCCATTGAAGTCCATGGCTTCTCTACTGCTCTCAGACCCATTTGCCCTGTTTTCTCTCCTCTGCTGTTTCAGTTGTTGATTCCCCTCCCTCTGCTCTCTCTTTCTTTGTCCCTCTCCGTGACCAGAAAGTCCATCCCTCCAACCCCAGCTGTGCCCAGACTTGTACTTCTCTCTATATCTGGTTCTGTCCTGCTGAACACCTTGGAGAACCATAGAGACTCCCTCCGCTACAAGTTTGTTATATCTTCCATTAATTCTGCCATATTGTCCAGCACTCATTTCATTCCCAAAGCCCCAGCTGCATATTTACTCCCACCTAAAATCCTCCCTCCACCACTCTCTCCTCCCCTTATGTTTCTAGTACAGTATTTAGAATTAAAAACAAAAGACACTATAGATTGATTTTATGCCATTAAGAAAGCATATTATATTTTCCCCATCTTTATTTGGGTGGATATCACATACTACTAATTGTTTTTTCAGTGTCTTCCCAATTACCATAACAATTTTTAAAGTATGAGTTTTCTGTTTTTCAGTTTGAGTTATTGTTCCTCTTTTCAACAAATTGTTATTTTTCCAGATGAGTGCACTGCCACCTTTGTCTCAATCCAGTGAGCAGCTATTTGTTCCTCTGCTCTTGGAGTTGGCAGATGTGCTGTTCTTACACATAGATCATGGTCTCCAGCCTTGAAACTGTGCTCTGTAACTGAGAGTCTCTCTTATCATAGGCTACCCTTATTCCCATTTTGAGGGCTCAGAGAGGGTTGCTGGATGTTATGAGAGCTCCTATAAAAGATGGGTAGCTCAACGTTAACTGTGATAAAATGGCAAGTCCAACTACCACTGTCAATCCCAAATGAGCACCTACTCTTATTAATAATTAATAGCTCCCAACTTTTGTATGATCCTTGAACTGAAAGCACTTTTCCTTTTTTTTTTACACTTTTCCATGATAATTAAAACATGTTATAGTTTTAAAAATGAAAGGTACAGAATATTTAAAGAATAAAGAGAAAGGGCATATGGCCTCTCACAGCAGGGGACTGAGAGTCTAAACTCTTGAGTTCCATTCCTGAATACAGCACTCAGTCTCTCTCTGATTTAGTTCCCCCCTCTGTCAATTGAGGCTAATACTACTTACCTATCTGACAGGGCTGTGGTGATCATTATGGTTTGTAAAGTACTTTCAGAGCCCCAAACGAAAAGAGCCCTTGTAAAGGGAAAGTATTATTATCAATGCATGAACATTCCTGCTTATTCTTATCAGTGCAAACAAGTCTAAATCCTAATGTGGCAAACATGAAGGGACATGTCTTTATTTGCTCACTCCTTTTTATGGACTAGAATTCACAGGCCAGTCTAAGGATGCAGTGCCAAAGCAGGAGCTCCTGGAGGAAACACGCCTCAGGCCGGCACATGGGTTTCAGGGGGGAACCAGCTGCTTAGAATGAAACATGTATCTGTTCCTTCATCAGCCAGCTCTGCTAGCTGGTGCAGGGAAGGGAGGGTCATTGCTAGGGGAGGTGAGCAAAGTCCTTACATTCAATGGATAACTACCATTTGGGCCTAGCCCCAGTTCAAGGTGGGAGAAAGTTCCTTGGACAGTCTCGCCTACCTCTTGCTCATCCAATTTAGTCACAAGAGCCTTGCCAGTGAAAAACCTTTGTGTTCACACCCTAACTTTCCTTGGCTGTTTGTAAGTGGAAATATCTGTCACGGAAGAGAAAGTTCTCCTCTTTGAAGGAACCATGTACTACTTTCTTACTGTCATTCAAATCATCTACACCGCTTGCACCTGAGCCTCTCATATTACTAAGAGCTTCTATTTCATACAGCAGAGCTAGAAGAGTGTTGAAGCTACTGCGTAAGGACATTCATTATCGTTATTTATTATTTCTACTGCAGTCACGTCTAGGGGCATCAATCAAGAAAGAGGGCCTCATTTTGCTAGGCACTGTACATACACACAATGAAAACACAGACCTGACTTAAAGAGCTCATGATCCAGTTTTTTGTTTCCAACATGCAGAGTTTAGCTAATAGTGGGGTGCACGATAACCAGGAACAAAGATTTCTGCATTGCCTACATTAGCATTTAGAACGGTGTTAGTTAACTGACAATCAGTGAATTCAAATCAAAACACTAGTAAAAAACCTCCGGTCTTGATAGACCCCTAGAGTGGGATGAGTATGAAATTGCAGAACTACTAACCGGTATGTAACCTATTGCTTAAATCCGCCCCTGTAGCAGATGGCCAGAGGATAGCTAATGTAATGCCAATTTTTAAAAAGGTTCCAGAGGTGATCCTGGAAACTACAGGCGAGTGAGCTAACATCAGTACCATGCATATTGGTTGAAACTATAGTAAAGAATAGAATTATCATAAATGAACATTATATGTTGGGGAAGTCAACAGGGCTTTTGTAAAGGGAAATCATGCCTCATGAAACTATTAGAATTCTTTGAGGGTGTCAACAAGCATGTGGAAAAGGGTGATCCAGTTGATGCACTGTACTTGGACTCTCAGGTTTTGTCAAGGTCTATAGCAGGGTTGCTGGTTCAGTCAGCAGGCCTTTAGACTCCGGCCTCACTTTCTTTTTTCTCCCAGTGTGTCCGGGACCCTGGATGGGGTTCAACTGAGTCAATTTCCTTGGCAGTAAACCCCTGTCCCTGTGCTAGGCGTAGGGAATCTGAGGTGAGAAGAGGGACTCAGGCCCTCCTGCTCCTCTGGGTCCCAGCCCAGTGCCCTGAAAGTGTGACACTATGGGCTGGCCTATATGTGGCCCACCTCCTGTTCGCCTTCCCCTGGGCTACTTCGTACCCCATCCGATGTCTCAGCTTGGGGCATGGCTTCTGTCTGAGTACAGTCCTTTGCTCCAAACCTTCAGAGTCTCAGAGCTGATGCAGGCAACCTCTACCCCTGGCATGATGTCTCAAAGAAAGATGGGAGAGACTCACAGCCAGACCTCCTCAATAAGAGCTCTTTCTCCTCCGGTATCAGGGCAGTGCTCATCCTGGAAATGGCTTCTCTAGTCCTCCTGCCTGGGCCGCTGGAGCTCTTTTTTATACTGCTCTTTTCCCCAGGCGCATGCTTGCCAGTATCTGAGGGCAGAGCTTTCCTGGCCCGGTACTGCTCCAGCCTTTCCCCTGCCACAGTCAGAGAGAGGAGTCTGTAAATCCCATAATAAGGTCCCACAGCAAAGGCTCTTAGGCAAAGTAAGCAGTCATGGGATTAGAGGGAAGATCCTCTCATGGATTAGTAACCGATTAAAAAATAGGAAAGAAAGGGTAGGCATAAATGGTCAATTTTCACAGTGAAGAGAGGTAAACAGCAGGGACCCCAATAATCTGTTTTGGGACCAGTGCTGTTCAACTTATTCATAAATGATCTGGAAAAGAGGGCAAAAACAGTGAGATGAAAACATTTGCAGATGATGCAAAATTATTCAAGATAGTTAAATCCAAATCTGACTGCAAAGAGTTACGGAGGGATCTCACAAAACTGCGTGACTTGGCAACAAAATGGTAGATGAAATTCAGTATTGATAAGTGCAAAGCAATTCACATTGCAAAACCTAATCCCAACTATACGTACAAAATGATGGGGTCTAAATTAGCTGTTAGTACTCAAGAAAGAGATCTTGGAGTCCTCGTGAATAGTTCTCTGAAAATATCTGCTTAATGTGCAGCATCAGTCAGAAAAAGCTAACAAAATGTTAGGAATCATTGCGAAAGAGATAGATAATAAGCCAGAAAATATCATGATGCCCCTCTATAAATTCATGGTACACCCACACCTTGAATACTGCATGCAGTTCTGGTTGCCCCATCTGAAAAAAAGATCTATTAGAATCAGAAAAAGTACCAAGAAGGGTAACAAAATTATTAGGGGCAAACTTCTATCTAAGAAGAGATTTAAAAAACAGACTCTTCAGCTTAGGAAAGAGATCACTAAGGGAGGATATGATAGAGGTCTATAAAATAATGAATTGTGTAGAGAAAGTAAATAAGGAAGTGTTATTTACCCCTTAAGAACCAGGGGTTACCCAATGAAATTAATAGGCAGCAGATTAAAAACAAACATAAGGAAGTACTACTTCCCCAATGTACAGTCAACCTGTGGAATTCATTGCCAAGGGATATTGTGAGGCCAAAAGTATAACTGGGTTAAAAAAAGAATTAGAAAAGTTCATGGAGGATGGGTCAATCAATGGCTATTAGCCCAGATGGTCAGGGATTCAATCCAATGCTCTGGGTATCCCTAAACCTCTGATTTCCAGAAGCTAGGACTGGATGACAGGGGATGGATCACTGGAAAATTGCCCTGTTCTGTTCATTCCCTCTGAAGCATCTGGCACTGGCCACTGTCAGAAGACAGGAAACTGGGCTAGATGGACCAATGGTCCAACCCAGCATGGCCATTCTTATGTTTTTATGAGAAGTTGCAGGTCTCCCAGAAACCTGTGCAGGGGAGAGGAAAAATCTGTTTGCCCTGTGCATAAGTTGGTGGGCTCAACCAGCACTATGATGCTCACTGGGCTGTGATGTTAGCAGGATGCCTGCATGGACTACAGACTCTCTCAGGAGAACTCCAAGTGTGTACAAATGACTAGAAAGTAGCAAATAATAAAAATGTTTACATCATCTGTGATGTTGTACTGACAATACAGCTTATAACCATTGATGTCATCTATTTTGTTTGGGGTTTTATAGATGAACCATGAGGTTTTGTAAATTTCCTCTTTATTTCAGGAGAGAGCTTATAGAATAAAAACATTTATATGCAGTTAGGTTACAAACTTAGAGTCTTTATCTTTTAATGTCTCCGTCATCCTTCCTATAGGAAGCATCAGTACATAAATGGAGATTATTATCTGGTTTCTGAATCTGTGTTCATAATTCATGGTTGCCAATATGAATTTTCAGTTCTCAAGGGACGCTATCAGAAAGAGACTAGCTAAAGAGCACTGAGCAGGACTGGGGGTCTCAAATCCATAATCAAATATCTAGATTGATTGTGTCACTTGCACTTGTATTGATTTCAATTGGAAGAGCTGACCCAAGGGAATAATAAAAATGTGGAATAAAACTGATTTAGGAGAACAAAATAAATCCTTCTGTGAGTGGTAATGAATTGGTACTATTTAACCCTTTCAATCACAGAGTGAAAACACTATTTATTTTTTCAGAATGCTGAGCTAGCGAAAAGAAGTCGTATCAAAAATGCCAATACTGTCAAATGCCATTACACTAAGTTGTAATGCTCTAGAAGGAATGAAGTTCTAAGCTTGATCTAGGATTTTTATTTGACATCAAACATATTTATGGCTTTTCCAGTCAACTTTACATGTGACATCATAAATGATGCAGCTGTAGATCCAAAGTACCACAAAATCACTCAAGAGGACATTTATTGTACTTATTCAAGTGATTTGGAAGATATGTGAGAACCAAAACCAGAGCTAATTAATATATCTTTTTAGCTTATTTAATTATTGTGTCAAAAGCTATGTAAAAATTACATGAATAGCATTATTTAGTTTGTTGTATGTCATATCTACCAAAGAACACTGGTCGTGAGCTCTAGGTACCTTTGACATAATATAAAAAGTTACATATTCAATCCAAGTCCAATTTGATCCCCATCATATTACCCAAATAAAAACTAATAATAAAGATAAAAGAAATATCCCACCAAGTTCCCCCCACCACCACCAAATCCAGTCCTCATCTTACTTCCCCCTTCCGCAAGAAAATGGATGGCCTTTGCTACGTTCTCTGGAGGTCAGAAGACTTGTTTTGGACAAAGACATAAGATCATCCAAACGTATTTACCTCATCTGTTAGGCCTCTGATCTGTTATATATTGTTGCCGGAGTGGATTGGGTTGCATACACAATAGTCACCCATTGGAAATATGCGCTGGTTGCCTTTCACTTCATAACTGGGCACAAGAATTAGTTGGCTTTCAGCAACAACTTAGAACGGTGTAAGAAATAAGATAAAGAAGAGGAAGTCTGCTTCATTTTGCATTCTTCCTTTAGTTGCTTTTTCTGCTACATGATTAACTATATTTCTCAAAATTCTCTTCATTTTGAGAGTCATAACTCATGTTAGACTTTAAGGTACCAGTTTGATGTGCCCTCAATTATTTCTGAAAATTATTGACCTCAGGAAAAAAAAGAATAATGAAACTGAATTTATGGGAAGTGTTATTAATATTTAAGGAATGGATACTTTTGTAGGAAGAGCACTGAGAACATTTTCAGTTTTGTGCATGAATACGTTTTTGTGACCGTCATTTTCAGTCATTGTCTACATTGCTTCCTGCATTTGGGCTTTGACAGGTTGAAAAGTACTTACACCATGATTTTTGTCCTGAGAGTCTTGCTGGGAATTGAAGACTGTAAATAATATTAAGCAACCAAAAGCCAGCCTTCCTCAATGCACAGTTCACCAAATCTAACTAGAGCAATAACACAGGTTGGGAGTACTGTTTACTATTGAAACACCTGCAGCATCTAGGCTTTTCTTGGTCTGCCATCCAATTACTGATCAGGCCTGTGTCTTCTTAGCTTGCAAGAGCTGATGAAGACATACCTAAAAGTGGTAGAGCACATTGTTGTGTACCTGTACTACAATATGGTAGCAATGAAGTTGCATATGGCACACTGAGCAGAAGCAGACTGGTTAACTATGGAAAAAAAGAACTACGTAAGATGAAGGAGCAAAAGATCTTGAAAACAATATTAGTTGTAGTATGACACTGGGGTCTTCTACATAACTATGAAACACCAAACCATGGCCCGCTGTAGAAGGGATATAAGAGAAGATAAAGAAAGGACATTTTCCTTGTATTGTCTGCAATAAAGACATACACTGCATGAAACAGGAAAGAAAAGAATGCCTGATGCTGAAGGAAAGCCTATTTGTACTTAGCTTTGTGAAACTGTTCAAGGACTATTCAGCCCTGAATAAACATTGTCCAGTAATTCTGCTAATGAGTGTGTAATACCTGGAGTTATCTGTGGTGTAAATTCTGGTCACATAAATCAGATTTTAAATAGTGCATCCCTCTGCGTTGAACTTGCCTTCAAGTCCTGTACACATGTACTGATATAAGAGGAGGTTACTCACCCTGTGCAGTAACTGATGTTCTTCGAGACGAGTGTCCTTGTGGGTGCTCCACTCCAGGTGTTGGTGCGTCCCTGCGCCTTCGCTCGGAGATTTTGACAGCAGTACTTGTACCGGTTGCACACGCACAGAGCCTCCCCATCCCCACCCCCCCGCTCTGAGTGTACCTTAATAGTACGTGTGTGCGACCGGTCTCCTTAGTTCCTTCTCTACTATGGAGGCTACCCCAACTCCGAAGTAGAGGGGAGGAGGGTGGGTAGTGGAGCACCCACAGGGACACTCATCTCGAAGAATGTCAGTTACAGCACAGGGTTAGTAACCCCCTCTGCTTCTTCTTCGAGAGATGTCCCAGTGGGTGCTCCACTCCAGGTGACTGAAAAGCAGTGTTATCTCAAGGAGGTAGGGACTTCAGATTTGGTAGGAATGCAGTAGATAATACAGCTCTGCCTAATCGTGTATCAGAGAGAGGGCCTTGAGTAAGCGCATAATGCTTAACAAATGTGTGTTCAGAAGTCTACGTGGCCACTTTACAGATGTCAGCCAGAGAAACTTTGCATAGAAAAGCCCCAGAGGTAGCCACAGATCTAGTGGAGTGAGTTCTGATGCCGGCTGGAGTCGTAACTTTCTTTATCTGATAGCACAGTCGGATACACTCAGAAATCCAGTTTGAAAGTCTCTGGGTAGAAATAGGTGTCCCTTTGGAGCGCTCCGCAATGGAGACAAAGAGTCTAGAAAAGTTCCTAAAGGGCTTGGTTCTATCTAAATAGAAGGACAAAGCCCTGCGTACATCTAACATATGCATTGTGGATTCAAAAGAGTTTGCATGTGGTTTAGGAAAGAAGGTCGGTAGGTGTATCAGCTCATTGATGTGGAATAATGAATGCACCTTTGGAAGAAATTTGGGGTGTAGTCAGAGGGTAACCTTGTCCTTAAAAAATAGCGTGTATGGTGGGTCTGCCATGAGAGCTGCTATCTCTCCTGCACATCTGGCGGAGGTGATTGCCACTAAGAATGCTGTTTTCATAGAGAGGTGTAAGAGGGAGCAAGTGGCTAGGGGCTTGAATGGTTGTTGAGTTAAGCAGGATAATACTAAGTGAAGGTTCCATGGAGGGGTAGGAGGTTTAATGTCCGGGTATAGGGATTGGAGCCCTTTGAGAAAACGCTTGGTGATTGGATGAGCAAAAACAGAGGTATCGTCGATCTTGTAATGAAAAGTTGTAATAGCAGCTAAGTGGACTTTGATGGAGCTGAAAAAAAAGGCCATATTGCTTAAGGTCTAATAGGTAGTCAAGTATGGGTGGAAAAGGTGCAGAAGTAGGAGGAAGTTGTTTAATTGAGCACCATTGTGTGAATCGCTTCTACTTTTAGAGATAGGTGAACCTATCTCTTTGAACCTGCTCAGAGCATGCTAGTTTGTTTTGTGAGAACCATGTAGGAGCCAAGCTTTGAGATGAAGCATGGACAGGTTGGGGTGAAGAAATTGGCCGTGTTGCTGCGATAGGAGGTTTGGTGTGAGGCGCAATGAAATTGGTGGATGAATTGACATTCTGGTGAGGAACGGATACCATGGTTGTCTGGGCCACGACGAGGCAATCAGAATTACCGTGGCACGATTTGTTCGTATCTTTGTCAGAACTCTGTGGAGAACAGGTACTGGGGGAAAAGCAGACATTAAGTGTTGAGCCCAGGAGATCAAAAACACATCTCCTAGGGAGTGTTTGCCCAATCCCACTCTGGAGCAAAATTCGGAACATTTCTTGTTCTTCGAGGTCGCAAAGAGGTCCAGGTTTGGATAGCCCCAAATGCAGAATATATTGCGTATGATCGTATCGTTTATCTCCCATTTGTGATCCCAGGGAAAACATCTGCTTAGTTCGTCTGTGGTGGTATTCAGGGCCCCGGGAAGATAGGTGGCTGATATCCGGATGTTGTTCGTGAGGACCCAATTCCAGAGCTTCATCGCTTCTGTGCAAAGCGAGTGAGATCGAGCCCCTCCCTGCCTGTTGACATAGAACATGCATGCGATGCTGTCTGTCATTATCCAAACATGATGGTTCTGAATGAATGGGAGGAAGTGACAGCAGGCATTGCGTATGGCTCGCAGTTCAAGGATGTTTATATGTAGGGAGGCTTCGGTGGAAGATCATAGCCCCTGGGCTGTGTGGTGGGACATGTGTGCTCCCCATCCCGTGAGGGATGCATCGGTAGTCATTATGAGTGATGGGGAGTCCTGGAGAAAAGGGACTCCTGAGCAGAGGTTGGAGGGAACTGTCCACCATCGGATAGAGTCTTGACTCTGAAGGGTATGGATAGAGGCTTCTTTAGAGCGTGTACATTTGGTCTGTAAACCGTGGCCAAAAAGCTTAGAAGAACCTCATGCATAGGCGTGCATTTTTGACCATGAAAGTACACGAGGCCATGTGATCTAATAGTTGCAGGCAGTCTTGTGCAGTGACCTGGGGACTGTTGCGAAGTTTTGTAACCAGGAGTTTTATGATGTTGAAATGATCGAGCGGGAGAGACGCTATTCCCATTCAGGAATCGAGGTGCGCTCCTATGAACGCCAGTTGTTGGGTAGGAGATAAGGTGGATTTGTTTTTGTTTATTTGTAGGCCAAGGGAAAGGAAGCAAGTGACGGTAAGCTGTGTGGATCGAAGAGCTTCGTCGAGTGTTGAGGCTTTGAGGAGACAATCGTCGAGGTAAGGAAATATTATAACCCCCTGTTTCCTTAGGTGGGCAGTAACCACGGCTAGGAGTTTGGAGAAAACTCGGGGGGCGGTAGAGAAAACTCGGGGGGCGGTAGATAGGCCGAAGGGCAACACCCTGTATTGAAAATGTGTCGAACCAAGGGTAAAACGAAGAAAACATCTGTGGACTGGGTGAATAGTCACATGAAAATAGGCATCCTATAGGTGGAGGGCTTAAAATCAATCGCCCTGCTCCAGCGCTGGAATTATGGTGGTGAGGGTAACCATTTTGAACTTTTGCTTTTTGATAACTTTGTTTAGCCGCCTGAGGTTGAGGATCAGTTGCCATCCCCTGGTTTTCTTTTCTGTTAAGAAGTAATGGGAATAGAAACCTTTCCCTCTGTGTTGTTCGGGCATGATTTCCACTGCCTCCAATTGAAGGAACATAAGAACATAAGAATGGCCATACTGGGTCAGACCAAAGGTCCATCTAGTCCAGTATCCTGTCTGCTGACAGTGGCCAATACCAGGTGCCCCAGAGGGAATGAACCTAACAGGTAATGATCATGTGACATCCATCTCCACCCTCTGACATCCATCTCCACCCTCCACCTCTCCTGACATCCACCTCCACCCTCTGACAAACAGAGACTAGGGACACCATTCTTTTCCAAGCTGAAAAGTCCTAGCCTCCTTAATCTCTCCTCATATGGGACCTGTTCCAAACCCCTAATCATTTTAGTTGCCCTTCTCTGAACCTTTTCTAATGCCAGTATTGCTTTTTTGAGACAAGAAGACCACATCTGTACGCAGTATTCAAGATGTGGGCGTACCATGGATTTATATAAGGGCAATAAGATATTCTCCATCTTATTCTTTATCCCTTTTTAAATTATTCCTAAAATCCTGTTTGCTTTTTTGACTGCCGCTGTACATTGTGTGGACGTCTTCAGAGAACTATCCACAATGACTCCAAGATCTTTTTCCTGATTAGTTGTAGCTAAATTAGCCCCCATCATATTGTATGTATAGTTGGGGTTATTTTTTCCAATATGCATTATTTTACATTTATCCACATTATTTTACATTTATCCACATTTTGTTGCCCAATAACTTAGTTTTGTGAGATCTTTTTGAAGTTCTTCACAATCTGCTTTGGTCTTAACTATCTCGAGCAGTTTAGTATCGTCTGCAAACTTTGCCACCTCACTGTTTACCCCTTTCTCCAGATCATTTATGAATAAGTTGAATAGGATTGGTTCTAGGACTGACTCTTGGGGAACACCACTAGTTACCCCTCTCCATTCTGAAAATTTACCATTTATTCCGACCCTTTGTTCCCTGTCTTTTAACCAGTTCTCAATCCATGAAAAGATCTTCCTTCTTATCCCATGACAACTTAATTTACGTAAGAGCTTTTGGTGAGGGACCTTGTCAAAGGCTTTCTGGAAATCTAAGTACACTATGTCCACTGGATCAACAAGGAGATCTTGTACTTCTTGGAGGAGCAGAGGTGATTACCTCTAAAGCCCACTTGTTGGTGGTAATATTTCACCATTGATGGGAGAATGGGTGTAGGTGGTGACCAAAAATAGGGGCAGGTTCTGTAAGCGCTGAAGTGGGAATATTGTTTTCTATACCCTCGACCAAGGCTTCAAATTTGCTTATTGGTCGGAGGGGGTTGAGACGCTGCCGAGGAGTTGGGACGGCGGCATTGGTATCTGGGTCTCTGGCATTGCTGCTGTTGCTGTTGCTCGTGAGATCTATGGAATTGCTGGGTGTATGTGAGGTAGCGTGGTCGCTGGTAAGACTGGTATCTATATTGTCGCCTTCTGGTCGTAGGGGTTTGAATTCTTAGAGTCCTTCATGGAGTGGAGTACGTCATTTGTAGTGGAGGCGAATGGTTTGTCACCATCGAAGGGGAGATCCTCAATGGTACTCTGGACCTCCCGGGGAAAGGAAGAGGACGAGAGCGCATCACGACTGCTGTGGCAGTGGACCATGCCGCAGTATTGGCCACATCAAGTGCAGCTTGAAGAGCAGTGCGGGAGATGATTTGTCCCTCGGAAACTATGGCTGTAAATTGTTGTTTCTTTTCTTCTGGAATGTGATCAATAAAGTCCATGAATTTATTGTAATTTTTGTGGTCGTACTTTGCTAGAACAGCTGTATAATTAGCAATGCAAAACTGCAACGCGGAGGAAGCGTATACCTTACGTCCGAGCAGATCTAATCGCTTACTGTCCTTATCAGAAGGGGTGGAGCGAGGAAACTGGTGTTTGTTCTTTTGGTTAACTAAGTCTACTACCAGCGAGTTTGGCGCTGGGTGAGTAAAAAGGAATTCCGAGCCCTTGGAAAGAATAAAGTATTTTTGGTCTGCTCTCTTACAGGTAGGCAGACTTGCAGCCGGGGTTTGCCAAATGGCCTTGGAAGGTTCTAAAAGGGCTGTGTTGACAGGTAATGCAATTCTAGAAGAAGAAGGCGGCTGCAGGATGTCAGTTAGCTCATGCTGCTGTTCAGGGACTTCCTCCAGGTTAATTCGTAGCTCATTGGCAACTTTTTAAAACAGGTCTTGACATTTTGAGAAGGCGTCCGAAGACGCTGGGGGAGGAGGAAGCAATGCTTCATCAGGCAGAACAATTGGTTCTACCAGATTAGAGGCAGACCGCTCTTGCTCTAGTGGTTGCGACAGGATGCCTGGTGTCTGGAGTCAGTGTCAGGGTCGTCAGCTGGTGGTACCGAGCAGGTCTCACGCTTGGCTGCAATGGTATAATGAGTGTGGTCCCAAGTATAAGGAGCCCATGGAGCCCAATGTTGTCACTGTGGTGGGAAGGGCATGGGTGGTGTCATCCAGGGGTTCATGCACCATGGGGCAGGACCCTCAGATTAGGACGAGGCAGCTTTTCTATGACCTCTCTTGATTGGGGTCTGTGGACAGGAGATCTGATAAGGTGAAAATTCTCTCTGCAGCCCAGATTCCTCATCACTGGAGGAAAGCTGTGCGGACCTTGCCTGAGTGTCCGGACAGAAGTAGGTGTTAAGTAGGGGTGATTGCAAGATAGGTGACACCAGGAGGTCCCTTGAGTGTGTGAATTGCGTGCCGTAGTGCCTCTGTGTGGGGAGGGCTGCGCGAGAGGAATTTGTTGTGAGGAGGGATTCCGCTGCACGGATGTCCTGAGCGATCTGTCACTGCGGGCTAGCTCAAAGGCTGACAGTGCTGGGAGAGTGAGAGGAGCCTGTGAGGGGTCAGGCAGGCTAGTATGTGTCGGCACCGCTTCCAGTGTGGTGCCGAACCGTGCCATGTGAGAGGCAGGCAACTGAAAGCCTGAAGCCTCGGCACCGGAGGTTAGTGTGACCGGCGCAGCCGCAGGCGGGTTTCGCTCTGCGCGGAGGAGCCCGGTGTATCAAAGGTACTCAGCCGGGGAGCAGTACCCGGAGAAGGCCTGTCCCTGCGAATACCCTTTGTGGGTGAGAGAGACTGATGTTTTTTGAAGTTTTCTTTTATCTTTTTGAAGCAGGGGGCTGCGGAGTAAAGCACAGTCAGAGCCTGGGTCTGAGGCTGGTCCGAGACATTTTTGCAGCAGGAGTAGTTTTAACCGCAGCTCCCTGTCTTTGCGTGCCCTGGATTTCAACTTGCTGCAGTGGGCACATTTTTGGGGGATGTGGGACTCCCCCAAACATTTAATACATTTAGAGTGGCCATCTGAAAGAGGGATGGCATCATTACAGTCAGAGCAGCGCTTAAAACCTGGAGAGCCAGGCATGTCGGAAGCGGCTGCTCTGACAGGAACAAAAAAAGTGTTTTTTCTTGTTTTTGTTTTTTTTTAAATTGAAGAGAAGAGAAAGGGAAAAGGGTACCTAACTATTACTGGTAAGCTAAACTTAGAGGGGGGAAAAGTTGAACAAGGGAGAGAAGAAATTCTCTAACGAGTCTGCTGAGCTCCGTCTCAGGCCGGGGACGGTAGAGAAGGAACTGAAGAGATCGGTCGCGCACGCGTACTATTAAAGGTACACTAAGAGCGAGGGGGCAGGCTCTGTGCTGTGCATGCGCGACCGGTACGAGTACTGCTGTAAAAATCTCCGAGCGAAGGCGCAGGGATGCACCACCACCTGAAATGGAGCACCCATCTCTCGAAGAAGAACATGCATATTTGGATCATTCCCCCCCGCTCCCCCTTCTCCACCATCTTTAGAACTTGCGTATAATCTCAATTTCATTTAATAATAATATTTAACACTTACATAGTACTTTACATTTTCAAGTGCTGTACAAACATTAGCCAATTAATCCTCACAACACTCCTGGGAGGTAGATAATATTATTTTCCTACCTCTACAGACAGGGAGACAGTTAAAGAGAGGTTAAATGACTTATCCCAGGTCACAGTGTAAATCAGTAGCATGACTGAGACTGAACTTAATCCACTAGAGCCCACTGCATTTTTCATTAGCTTTTGGAGACACCAAAAGTATACCATACATGCAATTTGCTAGACTATTTTAAAAAATAAATAACTTGGAGCTGCAGAACCTCTACCACTCAATACAATAGTGAATCAAAATACAATGGGCTAGAGCCTCAGATGGTGTAAATGTATATCTACTGACTTAAATGGAAGTGCCTCAATTTACACTAGCAGAGAATCTGGCTAATGTGAATTCATTTCTGAGTTGTCTCATTACCCTAAGGTGTTATGACAACACAATAATGCCCCTGATTGAAACAGAGAAGTTAAGTCACATTGTGATGACCCTAATTTCATTTACTCATATTGGACTCTTTTTCTTTCTTTGAAGTTCAAGGCTTCTCTCTACCCTTCCCCAAGCTGCCTTCTCGAGGTGAGTAATATTATTCTCAGTGGTGCAGAATTTAATGTGCATACCAAAGAAATCAAGAAGCCTTACTACAGAATTTAGGTCCAATGTGTTGTAGAATAAATGGAGCCCTGACTACCATACAGGTATAAATTACTGAAGGAATGTTGTGGTGGTTTTCTCTATACTTAATGTGCTGTTGCTAGCACAGGAGTATGTGAGCTAATAAACTTCTTTTGTGAGTAACTAAACACTGGAATCAAGCTGAGGCACTTGATTCAAGAAACCACAAAAAGATAAATGGAACACTGATATTTATTTTTTTGGAGAAGATTTCAAATTTCTGTGATGCTGTCTTCCTGAATCTTTTATTTACATCACAAGTGCAGTTTCTGTAGGTGAATAGCTGTTTCAAGAGTGGGATAAAAAAGTGAATAATTATTAATGGGCTGGTTAAAAAAGGAATAATTGTTTGAGCAAATGGCCCGGGACGGCAAACCGCGGCCAGTGGGGGCCGCGATCGGCCGAACCTGCCGCGTCAGCAGATAAATAAAACTGGCCCGGCCCGCCAGGGTGCTTACCCTGGCGAGCCGCGTGCCAAACGTTGCTGACCCCTGATATATAGGGAAAATCTACAATGTATGATGGCCTGAAATTAAAGAGAGTAGAGGCCTTTGTGGCAAAACAAACAAATCAATCAACCCTCAACGTAATGCAAGCTAATACACCATGCACTTGTGCTTACAATTAAAAATTATACATTCAGTTGCAACAGTTATGAATGCAAATGGATATTCAGACATCTAAATATGCATTTGAATGCACAGTCACAGTAACTGTGTAAACAATTTAGATTATTGTATACACAAGTGGGTCTCCATCCACAGAAAATTTGACCCATTGTGTGTCAATTAGACCTTTTGTCATTTCTGAGAGGATAAATATTTGATTTTTCTAGGAGTTGATTGGCTGAAATTCTTTTCTTTAAGGATACCAGATCAGAGCTTAAAAGTAGCTTGAGGGATGTCTAACAAAAAACACTACAAAAAGCAGTGGAAAATAATATAGCAGGGATTATATCTCCACTTTGACTTAAGCGATGTAATAAACTGGGAGGTTAGGACCATGCTCAAGCCACCCACAAAAGGGCCATTGTGGGTCAGAGCTCTGGCTAAGTCAAACTTGTTGCCAAATGAATCCAAATACATATGGTGCTAGAGCTCTGGCCCACCTATGGACCCTGGTGCCACTGTGGTAGTGCAAAAGGGTCATTCATAAATCCAGTTTAATCAGCCAGCTGATGATTTCCTGTTGCAGCTCCTGCCTCGGGGCCATTGCTAGGAGAAGATGGTCATGGCTGACATGCCACTTGCCCTGGATTTTCCCAGCTGCCAGATGGTTCATTGAGCGTGCCAGCAGCCAGGTGTGATTTGCCCTAAATTGCACTGGGTCAACTCAGCTTTGCTCTCTTGCCCTCTTGAATCCTATGCAAAGTGGATCTGGGCTAGACCCAAAGCTTTAATCTTTCATCAAGACAGACAAACAGGTAATCAAGCAGTCCTTGTGGGGCACTTAAAGAGATCAACATAGAATTGAATGTCTCCTGCCTTAGATATTTCATTTGCAATACGAAGTCCTATTACAGATTTCTTCCAAGGAGGCAGCAGATCTTGAACAACTTTTATCAAGAAACCTCTAGTTTGCTTCAAGTTAGGTCTCTGTAATTCTATGCTATCAAGAAACAGGTTGTCAGGAAGCTAGCTTTAGGCCTGGTCTACACTAACACCCCAATTCGATCTAAGGTACGCAACTTCAGCTACGTGAATAACGTAGCTGAAGTCGACATACCTTAGTTCGAACTTACCGCGGTTCAGACGCGGTCCACACGCGGCAGGCAGGCTCCCCGTCGACTCCACGGTACTCCTCTCGCCGAGCTGGAGTACCGCAGTCGACGACGAGCACTTCCGGGATCGATTTATCGCGTCCAGACCAGACGCGATAAATCGAACCCGGAAGTTCGATTTCCAGCCGTCGAACTAACGGGTAAGTATAGACCAGCCCTTAGAGTTGGGACAGAACCCAGGATCTGTATAATCACCTGTAGTCAGATTTGCAGTTTAATAGGAACAAGTATTTATTTGGAAACCAAACCCATGTATGTCAGAATGGTGTAACAGGCTCATCAAAACTTCCTCCTCAGTTTGTTCAAGCCCTCGCAACTAGAGGTATAGTCAGAAAGACACATAGAAGCCTCCGGAGCTGTTTCCTAGAGAAGGCTACTATGGTTACAGAAGTCTCTCTTAGCCCTGGTCTACACTACAAACTTATGTCGGTATGACAACGTTGCTCGGGGGTGTGAATTTTAGCTACACCAACTTAACCCCTGATGTTGACAGCACTATGTCCATGGGAGGGCTTCTCCCCTCAACATATCTACTGCCTCTCAGGGAGGTGATCTACCGATGCCCACGGGAGAAGCTCTCCTATCAGTGTAGATAGTGTCTTCCCCAAGTGCTACAGCTGCAGTGCTGTAAGTGTAGACAAGCCCTTAGATGTGATGGAACAGCATCGTCAAACTGTGAAGAGCTCCAACCTTAGCATCTTCTTTTGCCAGAAAATCCAAAGCAGCACCTCCTGATCTGTGATCTACATCTGTAGTTCCACATGACCATTTTAGTCTGTTTATGATAGAATTTTCCCCTCCTTATCAACGTGGCTGTTAGTGTATGGTGACGAGGAGGGTCTTAACTGCTTCCCGAGACCCATACCCTACTGGTATGTAAACAACAAAAAACAGGAGGCCAGCTTTCTGACACCATTGGAGCCCTTTGGTACTGACAAACCAGGAAATTCCATACAAATTTATATTAAGTGAATTTCATGGTTGCATGATTAAGCACTCAAAAGTCATGAAATGCCAAAGTTAAGGTTGCCTATGCAACCTTAACTCACTCTTTTGTGCTTTTGCATTACCATGCAGTCCTTAATTACAAAATCACATACTATTTCCTAAATAATATTACAATTTTTTTACAACTTCTATGGGTAATTTTAAAGGGAATCAGTTGTCCCCATATCAAGAACACTGTATATGATTAAATACAGTTTATTACTGCAAGGAAATGACCAATAAGCCATTAGGCAGTTTAATGTCCTTTAAACTCCAGAGTGGCAGAGTTATTAGAAATATATAGCTAGATGGAAAATTAGCGAGATGATATCTTAAATAATGATGTATGGTAGTCACTTTTTTGTGGAGAATCAGGTGTATATCAAGTAGACAGATACAGATGTGTGTATGAAATTCAAAAGGTTTTGGATGGAATGAAACAGCAGCTGAGCCTAGGGACAACTACAAAATATTCAGCATGAAGATCAACTGGTGCCTTCAAAAATGTTGGGATAACAGGTTCATCACACAGAAAGTGTTAAGATTACATGTTATTTAAACACTTTCTATGTCACGAACCTGCTATCTCAACATACCATATGCTATAGTAGGTCACTGATAAGATAACAGCATATCAAATACAGTTTGCGTGATATACATTGGGGATGGGTTTGTAAAAAACTATATAAATTCAATGGGATATGTCTGAAAGGATCACTGCCTCATATATCGATACCACTTGCCATACTTCAAAGCTATTTTTCACAAAGAAAGACTCCACCACTTAATGAAGTGTATATACCATGGGCCCAACCCTTTGAGGTGCTGAATTGCTCTTGTAAAAATGCCATGAAAATGTTACATATTTGGAGGTTGACCCTAGGAGAGGCTGCATAGTTTACATTTACAATGAAAGACGATGGTGCTCTGCACTTCAGAAAATCAGTCCTTTGATCAAAACACATTGTGACTAATCTATAGCTATTTTTTTAGGATGCCTTTGCATGCTTAAATATTTGGTTGTTTTTCTTTAGCTTCAAGTTTTCCTTCCCAAATGTAAGACATTCTTTAAATAAGGGGTGTTGTTTCTTAATGTCTAAATAAACGTAAGTAAAACCACATAGGTAATTTGTATTTCATTACTGTGTTGCCAACTCTTGTGATGCCAACACAGTTCTTATGATATTTGGTGTTTTTCTTGAAGCCCCAGGTCTGTATTAATGTGATTATATGAGAATCTCAAATTTCCTTTTACAAAAAAGTAAGTTTCTTGCCCTCATGGTTGCAAAGAAAAATTTGAAAGTATGAGCAGAATGTACCCCAAGGACACCAAAACCAGGAGAATACCTTCCCCCTGCAAAAAAATACAACTTTTTGAAAGCCCCATCATCTTTAAGCCAATCTCATGATTTTTGAGGTCCTAACTCATTATTTTTGAATGTGGTGGGGTAGGCATTACTGTAGTTGCATTCCATTTGTTTATAAACTTGTATACCTGGTCTGAGATGACTATTTCAAATCTGTAGAATTGGTTGGGGTTTTGGGGTATAGGACCACCAATGGCTATTAGCCAAGATGGTCAGGGATGCAACCTCATGCTCTGGGTGTCCCTAACCCTTAGACTGCCAGATGCTGGGATTGAATGACAGGGGATGGATCACTCAATAATTGCCCTGTTTTGTTCATTCCCTCTGAGCATCTGGCACTGGCCACTGTCAGAGGACATGGTACTGGGCTAAGTGGACCACTGGTCTGGCCCAGCATGGCCATTCTTAGGATCTCATAACTAAACGCTATTATGAAATGGCTTCAAGGAGTAATTGGTAATGGCCAAAAAGACTTTATTGTTCTGGGGCCACACAGCAATGTCCTGTTTCCCCCCCATAAGGACCATTATTTTGGCATCTAGTAATCATACAAGTGCCAGGGAGCAGAATATATCAATGTTTCTGCTGAGTAAGAAATGGACAAGCCTGCCCATACATGGGATCAGATACAAGACTGTAAGAGATTCAAATTTTCAGCAGAAGCTATGGATGATCCTTGCGATTATACACACAATAAGGCATTTATGTAGCGTATATCCACGTATAGCAGATAAACATATATAGACACATAAATTACAACACTATAGCATCAATATGATTGCTACCTCCCACTTTTTGCAAGGCAGTTGAATGCTTCATCTCTAAAACATATTCAATCTGCCTGGTTTAGGATCCAAGATCTAAAGTCTGTTTCCTAATTTAGTCTCCCAAACTGAAGTTTAGCACACTGACAAGCAGGCCACTGACCCAAGCTTAGGATGCAATTATTTTGATGCTAACATATCTTCATACCAGCCAAATTCCACCCCCAATGTATACATTCTAATTGCTGCCTCTTTAACAGACATCACCGCAAAGGCTGAAATACAGTTGTTCATTATGTCAAGGAAATACCAATTAACCATCAGGTAATTCAATAAGCTTTGTGTAAATCTAGTGAACAGATGATGTCTTAAATAAGTCTGATGAATTAATGTGCAATTTCTTTACTGCAGAGGAACATATATTGCCAAACAGTGAGCATAAATGTCAACTGCTAGAGCTGCTGACTTCTGAGATGGAGGTGGGGGGGAATAATATTTAAACACTATTTATTTATTTAACGTTGCAAACCAAAGTTTCAGCAACAGTGAACAAATGTAATGAAATTTTGTGTGTTCCATTCCCCAGACAATTCTTCCAACCCCCCAGCACCTCCTCCTGAGTTGAACTAACACAGCAACCTCTTTAAGTCAAATCTTGTAATTGCTTCCAATTTGCCTGTTTTGCTTTTGGCAATTAGCAAACTGAAATGTTATCATGAAAGAGTCCATCTCATTTATAAGGCCAGGTTTTTCCCTCCACTAAAATATGCAGCCACTCTGTTCTTTATTACCAGCAGGAGATAAATGGCTGGTTTTCGTTGCTGAAGAATATATAATGGTTAAAAAGTCACTTTTTTCCTCCAGCTCTACATAAATCACAGAACTAGTCAATATTTAATAATGCTTGCCTTGGTCTGGAGTCCCTTGATCACCCCTGTCATGTGTAATAGCTCCCTCTCCGATATCTTTGACATAAAAGCCCAGCTTTACTGCAATACTAACATGTAGAGGGTCATTACGGATCGACATTTACCTTAATCTGTGACTGCCAACCATGAACCGATAAATTCCAGCAGATTCCACTGGGAGAAATCAGTAAACTTCTCAGTGGAAAGAACTGAAGGAAAATTCTGCCGAGAACAGAATATATTTTCTACAAGGGCTGCTCTGCAAATGGGTTCTGACTTTTGAAAGTTCTCTTGCTGCGCAGCTTTGCAACATTTAATACCGTTTTGATGGTTTGAGAGACGGGATGACAACCGAGGATGACATGACTTAGAAGGCAAGCAGAAATTTTCTCTGCAAAAACAATGCAAGATTAAACACAAGGGGAATATGGCTTTTGCATTATTCACCCTGCTGCCTTAGCGGAAATGGCTGTGCTGTCATGGGTCCAGCCAAAATGTTGCTCCTTTTTTTCAAATCGATCATCACTCCTTCACCTCATAATCTTACAAGTGGTTCACAGCAGAATACATCAAAGCCTTCATTGCATAAAAAAGGGCTTTTGTGAGGGGTCACACATTAAACTGCCTACCACACATTAAACTCTTCAGCACATATGCTTCTCAAACATCTACACAAACAAGTGCATTTATATACTTCCTCTCAAGAGGACAGAAATTGCAGTACGTATTTTTCTTTATTGGCAATACTGGAAGAATCAAACTGTTTTTACTTTGATTATTTAAAAAAAGACAACTTATAAAGCCATCAGTGATTCAGCATCACGCGTATTACTGCGCTTAGGATACTGATTAAACGTTATTTGCCTACAGTACATAGAAGGATTAACACAGAGTAAATAACTATCATCTGAACATTGTTTTTCAGCAGAGTTTTTTCACAATTATCAATATCACCAGAAATACTTTTATAGATACCTTACAACAATCATAATTTAAAAGACAATAAAAATTAATGACAACATTTGCTATTAAGGTAGAATTTATAAATGTTATTTGTGTATATTTTATTATACCTTAAAAGAGGCTTGATAGCTTGAATTAACATAGTAAACATGCACATACATTTTTGTCAATGTTTATTATTCATTGCTCGTGTATTTTATAATAAGTTGTTACAGAATTGTACCTAAGTTGTTACACTGCGTAACTGCTTGAAAAGCATGCATTCAATGTAGAGCATTAAGCAATTGCCCTGGTTACAGTTAGTTGTGTCTTGTATATTCCTTTACAAATATGCAAAGTGATTGTAAAACACCAGTCTGATCTGGTAGAATTTTACACGCACACTGTATCACTTTGCACTGGTATAAATAACTACAGAAAGTGCAAATGCAGTAGAGAGACAAGATAATTTCCCTTAATGTACATTAGAAGAGATTAAGATCACCTTTCACCTATTTTTTATTTCATGGGTTGAAACTGTTTTGTTAAACAAAATAAAGCTACAATTTTTATTCAAATATTTTTGAAAAGAATAAGTGGTTGATGTCAGTAGGTACTACTCTTAAAAAATGTTCTCCTTAAAAACAGAAAGTTGCCTTGCTAATCTAAGCAATACCTCTTTATCATTGCTTGTATGAATTGTACTGTACACAAACCCAAACCTGCAAACCTTATTCCTGTGAGTCACTCTTACTCACAAAAGCGAACTTACTGATATTGTGTGAATAAGGACTACTTGTCTGAGTAAGGGTTGCAAGATCAGAGCCCTTGTTTGTATCTTTAGATTGAAAGTTTTTTGGGCAAGGATCTTGTCTTTTCTTGCCCATATATGTGTTGGTGCTACTGTAAAGTACCATATGCAATTGCAGTAATATATCATTATATTACTAAAACGATCAACCACTTATTGGTGTGTGTATGTCACTCTCTCTCTCTCAAATCAACAACTTAAAGATAGTGGCAGAAAATTAAAATTCACTACTAAAGAAATACTTGAAAAAAACCCCAACAGAATTCTACTGTTTTAAGTTTATTATTATTATAATGGTAAGATTAGATGTACTATAAAGAAAATACCTTGATTGGCATAGAAGAGACCAGTGACGAGGACTGCATAGGTTAACTGCCCATTAGGTTTATTCAGAGCTAGCCATTTTACTTGTACACCTCTGGATCCATCAATAGTGGCAAATACTTCAAGTGTACCTTCAGGTCTAGCTTCAGTTGTACGAGCTTCGACCTGCAAATTTAACAGTCATGTACAGTTTGTTGCTGTAGTTTGTAAATAACTGAATAAATCAATTATACATTTTAATGCAAGTTTTCCTGATTAAAAAATTTAACAGTGGCATACTATTGTTTTTAAAAAATGTCTTTTCCTTTACCACCCACAGATATGCCTCCCATTTGAAATATTTTATAAGAGGATGAGAAAGAAAGAAAGAAAGAAAGAAAGAAAGAAAGAAAGAAAGAAAGAGAAATCCACTAGTGTCTGATAGCCTGAAAATGCAGTGGCACCTAATTCTAACGCATGAATCTTGCTCTGTGACCCAGGAAAAGATAGAGAGGGGAACAAGGTCCCTTAAATTTGCTGATGTTAAAAGATAACTATAATACAAAAATGTGCTTAAGTCTGCTTATTATATTACTACAGATATTTGACAGACAAAAAGTATCCTTAAATAAGTTTGGTTCAGAAACAGAATTACATTACTAACTTTCCAGCTCCAGAACCCAGAAGATTTAAGTTGAAATAATAAGTAGCCTTTGAGAGAAAATAAAAGCTGACAAGAGAGCTAGCATTTACTTATATAATGAAGCCCTAAAACTAAGATTCTTGTATCTTAAACAAAAATCTTAGTCTTAGGGCTTCATTATATAAGTAAATGAAAAATTTCTAATTACAGTGGAATTCAGTTTTATTAATCACGGCTTGTGGCCATTATTCACAGTGCCATGATTCAAACTTTACAGTCCCAAAGTCATTTCTCATTTATGATGACGTTTGTTTCTCACCCGTAATTTATTTGATGTTTTCTAAGGTTGGAAAGGATTTTTATACCTTTTCTGAATGGCACTCAGCTTCAGATAAAGAATGTTACAGTTTGTGGGTGTGCTGTTTAGTGCCAATTTTAACCTGTCAAACCTGCTTTGGCATTAAGACATCTAAAGGAACTTTCTCTGTCCTTGTAAAATGGTGATTTTACTTCTTAGCACATCTGGTTTGGGAAGTTTATTGGTTTACTGACCTCTATATATTCTCTGATCCAGTAAAGCACTCAAGCACAAGCTTAACTTTAAACAGGTGAATAGTCTGAATTCAATCTGATTACTCACAGACTTAAATATAAGCAAATGCTTCAGTACTTTGCTGGATCAGGACCAGAGTGTGCATTTGGATATTGCAGTCAAAATGGGGATTGCCCAAAATCAATCCTTATGACAGGATTCCACTATACTGTGCTTTCTAATCTAAGTCAGATCCTGTGATGTACTGAGTGCCTAATGCAAGTTGCCGTGCAGCCCCAGCACCTCAGAGAATTGGAGGCCAGCTGACTGCCTTGGTTCTCAGACTTAGGAGTGAGAGGCTGATGCCCCCAACGACACACAGAGTGTACACCTAACTGTTTAATTTATTGCATTGGTTCTGTCTGATAAAGTGTAGCCATGTCTGTGAGAGGCGAGTGATTGGTGGGGTTCATTTTCAGTATTGCACTATAATTATCTTCTTCTATCAAAAAGCTTAAGCAGTTCCTAAAATTCTGTGTATATGAAGTAATCTGCACCAAATCCCAAAGCTTTTGAATCTTGCACTTACCTTACCATATTTATATCTTGTTATTTTAAAACATGTTGCAATATTCTGAAGTCTTTTTTCATCTCCTATTTTCCTCACATATTGAAAAAAAACCTAGTATGTATAAAATGCTACTACTACAAAAATACTAGCTATGATCTGTAGCATACACTATGGCTATACTGGAAATGCACATTAAATGGGACACTATTTGTGTAAACAATAGACACTCTGTATGTAAATACTTCTGTATAACACAAGCACTGTTTCTTTTTCTACGCATTATCTTATATTCAAAGTCTTTTGATATTTCCAGGTGTATTTTAATAATAATTTTCAAAGTAACAAAAATACTCTTCAACTGCACAAATAAAAATTCTAAAATGGGGTAAAGTAACAATAATGTTTATATTGTACTAAATATTTTTGGCAAAGTAGATTAGGAGAATATACTAAAAATATATTTAACCTAAAAAGGTTAAATTAGTATGTTTTAAATAGTGAGATGAGAATAGAAATATTCACTGATCATTAATCATATTTATCTTTCATTATATTATGAAATTAATGTCAAGACATCCCCCTACTGTCTTCATTTCTCTCATTTTTCTAAATCACGTGTTGATTGTTTTTGCAGTGGTTTGTACATTTCAAAAACAGCAGAGTTTTACATGTAAGGATGTATCTGAATTCCCCTATTGAATCAAATAGAAAATCTAACTTTATTTCCTCAAGAACAGCCTTTTTGCTTAACAAAAGCAGCAGGATAAAATTAGTACAGATTCTACATTATCTTTGCTAGCAAGAAATTAAAATTAAACATTTTGGAATACATATTTTCTAGGTTTATATTTCACTTGAAATAAATTTTAATCACTATGAAAAGCAGTTAAAACAAAACAAATCCTTATTGATAAATGCAACTGGCAACTCTCAAGTACCTGATTAAAATCTTCACAGCTACCTTCAGAAAATGTAAGCTGGAGGAATCCGGTGCTTAAGGTAGTCACATAGCATCTCTTCAATCGATTAGGGCACATTAAATAAAAGATCAGCAACAAAAATAGCTGGAAGGATAATATCAGTTTACTACTGGGAGATGTCCCCTGTAGTATTTAGAGTACTCAAAGAGCCAAAGTATTTTTAAAGTGTTGCATTTATACTGTAATTGATATAAAAATCTTTCAGACAAATCAAATGAAGATGTAGTGCTCGAACTTCCTGGCAGCATTTAGGTGAGTTGCTCTAAATAAAGACATTGTACTTCAATTCCTGTGATTAGAGATGGATCACTGACTTGGGAAAATAGTTTGTGTACTGAGCATGGGATGCAGTGAATATCAGCTACAGCAACCCTTACTTTGAATTGTACTGAAAGTCAAGACGGTGTTTGGAATTTAGTGGAGAAGTGAAAATTTTTTTTTTTTAATAATTGTTTTGTCTCCCCCTTATTTTAGTGCATATTTGATGGCACTGATGTACTGAATTAGCATTACATGTTTTTTATATATGATCTGCAAAGGGGGTTCTATGATACCCCATGTTTAATGGTGCTATTTGCACAGTGGAACAGGTGTGAATTATGTAATATCTAGATATTTATTCTGGAGTTTGAATTCCTAAAAGAAGTTTAAATTTCTGGTATATGTGAAGTTTTTAAAAACGGATAAGAAAAACTGGCAAAAAGCCACTCATGCTTTTAAGAGTAAATATCCATCAAAGCAGTCTTAGCTATAAAATGTTTAATGGTTATAAAGTCTTCAGCCCTGTTCTATGGATAGATGATGTTACCAGCATTTGAAAGCAACTAATCTTGGGAAGAAAATGAGAAATGTGACCAAAAATAAGAATGCAAAAATTAAACCCTGAAGTTTTACTTTGAGGTAATATTTATATAGCACAGCTCATTGCCATTAGAAAGTCTGATGTTAATATAAATAGAGCGATAGGTAGAATGTTGTCAAAATAACTAGACAATTATTTTTTAAAAAATTGTTAAAACAAGTATATGGGAGGGTAAGTTTTACTGAAAGATTAAATCTTGGAAAAATATAAAGGGCTATTTTAGCAATATTTAAAACAAAATCAGGCAGAGCAATTATTATGAAAGTTATTAATCAGCTACAGTGTTACAAAAACCATACTGATTTATCAATCCAGTAGCTTCTCTAAAGTTCTAGAATAACATATAAATGTTTTAAGTCTCAGAAGACTTGTTTTCAGATGTCAACACTGATATTAATGTAATCTTAAATTGCAAATCCAGTGTTTTTTTGTACCAGATTAATAAAATATTTTCCTTTTAAACACAGATTTGGATTTAAAAATATTTGTGAATTAGCATATCTTTTTTTTGGTAGTATTGTCATGTTTTGTCTTCTATAATCCTCAAATTATCTTCAACCCTTTCAGTCAGGCAGATAGAATTTTGCTCATTACTGGAATAGTAATTCTTTCTTTATGTGTGTCCTTATAAATCAGGTTAAACCACATCTACACCTTTTAAACATATTAACTCTACTTAATTTCAATAATATGTGTTTCAGCCTCACATCTAACTCCCTGTCACTTCTTTTACTGTACCTATGTGTGATTTTGGAACAGTGCCTAGTGATGACCTATCAAATCCTTAGCAGCTCTTAAATGGCATTTTTTATAAAATGTCACATTTTGCCAGATGGGTTAGTACTGACCAGAGTGAATCATCACCATTTACTCTGATATTCACTGCCATCTGACATTTATTACATTCCCAGAATGCAAATTGAGGTACTCACCAATGGACCCAAAGCACAACCTTTTGCAGTACATGCCTGGACTCTGAAGGAATGCAGACTCCAAGGAACAAGTCCATAAGCATAATAACTTAGCTGTGATGAGTTCTGCATCAGAATGCCATTCATATGCAATCCGTAACTAGTAATAATACCTACAAAAACAATGTTACACTTAACAGGGTCGACTTAATACCTGTGTGACAATAGAAGTACGTGATGAAAAAACCTTGAAAGCTACAAAATACCAAGATGCTGTTAACTAATATTTTAAGCGACTGAAAGGATTTCAGGAACTGTAGCAGCAATTCATGTATGTCAGTGAAACAAAACGTACTCTCCATCTTTAAATGTTGAAAATCTGGCCAGTGGTCTGCATTCATTTTGTACAAAATTTACACTGCTCCAAAGAGCATGGTATAATAGACGTGTTTCTGAACTAAAAC
Organism: Terrapene triunguis; assembly: GCF_002925995.2. Lineage (NCBI taxonomy): Eukaryota > Metazoa > Chordata > Testudines > Emydidae > Terrapene > Terrapene triunguis. The sequence continues at coordinate 5,002,283 of NW_020664613.1, read as the reverse complement.
AGTCAAGGCAATCTTAGAACTGAGAAAGTTGAGGCAATTCTCTTTCACAGCCTACTCTGCATGCAAATGCACATGTAGATTAAAACAAAGACATGAAAGATATATAGCAACCATTTTAAATCCTAACACCTTCAGACTTAGAAAAAATAGTGATCTACATTGTAAATGTAATGCTGAAGGAGAAGTCAGACCAAGGCCAAAAGAACAATCCCTTCAACTATCACATTGACCTTAGCCTTCATTCCAGTGGAACATATACACAGGAATTCCTTACTTTTTTTTTTAAGAGGTCTATTTTTAATGCTAAAATATTTCAAATAGTCAGCACTTGTAGTCTATATTTATGTAAAGCTCTATTACCTTTAGGATGCATGATAAGCAGACTGAAAATATATTCTGTCACACTAAATACCTTAGGGAAATTCCCTTTTGTTGGCAAATGGCATGTAGACTTTCTGTTCACTATTCTCAAATGAACTAGATCCACTATTAATCTGTCCTTTTCTAGATCACAGTTTTTACCTGCTTGATTAAATAGGACCTACCTTGTACCTATTTTGGTCAATTCATTTTTTAGAATATGAAATAATATTGTTTCAGAGTATATTAGAGAAAAGATCTTGTAGTAAAATGGCTGTGCTCCTGTTAAAATCAAAGGAATAAAATTTCCAGCCACTTAGACTTAGCATTAGCAATATTTTGAGGGGAGGGTGTTGGTTGTTGTGTTGCTGATGATAACTCTAAATTGCAGGGATTTGCTGGTCTCATGTCTAAGGGAACCCAAAGTGTTCACTTGTCCAAAGGGGACAATAGGACTGTGTGAACCCTGTAGAATTCAGTTTATGAATGGGCGAAAGAACTGTACACAGCAGTTTGGTTTTCATTAACTGAAGAAAATAGCCCCTTACAGGTTTGTTTCAATCTAGAGTTCAACCAATTGGAACCTCCAAAGGGCATCCCATCCACACCCCTAACTACTCTTTTCCTCCTCACACGTGGATACCTTCTTCCTCCTCTTCCCCATCTTAGCTGTTTTAATGTGGACTCCAAAGGCCAGTTGAGCAGCTGGGGAAGGGGTTGTACGAGAAACCAAGGCCAGTTCAGAGGAAGTTTTCTAGCTTGCCTGCTATGCAGACAACCCATGCTCATCTCTTAGGTCTATAGCAATAGGCTGAGGTTTGCAAACACAGTGAACCTCAAATTCAAAGCTACTATTAAAGTGGGTTTGAATATTTCACAGAGCTAAGGTACTGACCCTTTGTTCAACAGGGGCACTGATCCTCCAAAATTGGGGTCCTTCCCCATAGGAAAACAGTGAATTGCAGCAGGCAGAGTGGGTGAGAGGGTGGAAAATTCTTACTCCAGCCAATCTTGGTGCCTTAAACATCATGCAATATGCTGGTTTGTTTCATATGGACATTTTGTGTTTCCATATGATCACAGCTGAGTTCTAAATACACCTGAGTGAATAACTGATTTTTCAGTTTAGGGTCCCCTCAAACCAGAAAAAAAAAGTCAAATGTGATTTTTTTTCCTCACCAAAACAAAAGACAAACAAAAAATTTGCTCAGATTAAATGGCAATGGCATTTTGAAAGAAAGTATCAAATTGAAACAACATTTCAAAATGAAACATGGAACTGTAACGACATTTTCAAACTGGTTCATTTTGGCATTTCTGAATTTTTTATTTTTAGTTTTGTTTTTGGCTGAACAATTTGCTGAATTCAACCCAAATTCGCAAATAGTCTTTTTGCCCCGCTGTAGTTCTAAATCTGTAATATGCACCATATTCCTAGGAAAAAGTAAAAGTAGCATTTGTTCTATGCACACATTGAGTCTTAAAGAGCCCTCCACAGTGTTCCAGCACTCAACTTTGACATGCCTACTCTTGCACCTTTTTAAAGAATTTCCACAGGTTTAATTGGGAAGCTGTATGGCCGGATACTACCATCCCCTAAACTGTACATGTGCCGCTTCAGCAGATAACCTCACACCTAAAACTACGTGAAACTCAACAGCTGTGGTATGCAGGGCTCTGTGTGAAGCTTTTCTAATGTCAGATTGCATAGGTTTAAACTACAAATTTTGGTTTCAGTGCCAGATTCAAAGGAAAACTTAGCTGACACCACTTAGGTTTGCCTGATTTCCACTTCACTCAGGCTCATTCAAACATCAGAGAACCACTCTGTGACCCTCAGACAAATTTGAGGCTGGTCACACCACATTTCCAAAGACATTTAATGGGCTGACAAACATAAATGAGGACTCTAACATGAATAAATTTAATTCAATAGGCACCATTAAAAACAAGTCATTTACCGCCCAGTATTGCTAAATTTACCAAAGTGGTTGCAGTAATTTCCATTCAAAGCATACAATAAGGAATAGTAAAGGGTAAACGTAAATACACTTTAGGTCCATTTTTCAAAAGTAGCACTCACTTAACTTAGCTTATTGTTAATTCTGTTGTGCATAAAAGAATGAAGCCTTTTGTGATTATTGAGGAATTATTAATTATTTCACAATTATTGAGCAATTTTAGCATAAGAATCAAACTGAGGGTGTTGGGGTAAGGAGCATGAAATGACTATAGTCCAATGCTCCAAGGTGGTCAGCATCTGCAGCTTCCGGATTTGAACTGGATTTGTGGGGGCTCCAGGAGCGGCGCCAGGGTTTTTGGTGCTCTAGGTGAGGGTCCTTCTGCGCTCCCGGTCATTGTCGGCAATTCTGCGGCGGGGGGGGGGGGGGGGGGGCTTCCGTGCTTCCGGTCTTCGGGGCAGTTCGGTGGCGGGTCCCGGAGCGAGTGAAGGACCCGCCGCAGAATTGCCGCCGAAGACCCGGAGCGCGGAAGGACCCACCCGCTGCCGAATTGCCGCCGAGGGCAGCAAAATGCCACCCCCCCATATCCTGGTGCCCTAGGTGACCGCCTAGGTCGCCTAAATGGAAGCGCCGGCCCTGGGGGGCTCAGCATTTGTGAAAATCAGGCACACAGTGACTACAAATGGTTTTTGCAATGCTGCAGTCAAAATATTCCAGAAGGTTACCCTCTCCCCACCCCCTATAGTGCAACCATGTCTGGATATGCTGAATGTGGCTGATCTGAACCCATGTGCAAGATATACCTGAGGCTTCAATTAAAAAGGGAAAACAGCCTTCATATTGTTGAATAATCGCAGTACATTTATGCTTCCCTCAAAACTGAATTGTTTGAATTTACACTGAAGACTGTGTTTGAAACTGAGAAGAGACTGTGCCTCTCAGTTGATTGAGGAAATAAATAAAAGTGAATAAAAACTGGTGCGTTTCTGTGAAACACTGAAGTGTTGTACTTCACAGATATGTACTCTAAACTAGTCAGAGATGTGTATGTTAAACTGATGAACTGAACTTATTGATTCCTTTTGCCCCTAGAAAAGTAAGAGCTTGAACCCAGGACAGAGACAGGAGTCATGTGAACAAAACTTGGGAACTCTACTCAAACTAATCACACCACATTTTGACCTCCTGCTTGAGGCAAAACTCCTCTGGGATTCTATGGGAGGTTTCACTGTCTAAAGAGAACTAACGCATATCTGTATTTGGCCTACAATAAATAAACAAGTTAACATAAATACAAAATATCTTGAATTTACTTCAGAAGAAGGGCATTTAAATCAAAATTGCCCAGGACAGTCTTAAATGTCTTAAACCTTGGTATTTAGGGTGTATTATACAGGAAAAGAAATAGAAGAACTTTAAGTACTTATATGAATAACACTAACACTTAAAAATAATGGCATAAGCATTATTAATTTCTTTGGTATTTATTGTAAAAGCATTAATCACAAACTCATTTGGTATTATCGTAGGTGTCATAAGTACGTCTATAGGATCTCCACTATAACTCAGCATTCATTAACTGGACCAGTATTTTAAATTATACCTGCAATAACAACATCGTACAGCATATGCACTATGAAAATCAACTTTCCAAAATATAATATGAACTTCTGGTATTTCTCCGAATACTGTCAGAAAACAATTGTCTTTTTAATAAAGCCGATGCATTATCTCCTGATTTTAATGTTCACATTCAAATAAATGCTTCTGTTTTACAGGGGCCTTTTTTAACTCTGTAATTTTCTGTGCAAAGAAGAAAAAGTGAGTTTGAGAATGGAGAGAGCTTAGGTGTACCAGTGGTCTGGATTCTAGGTGCTGGGTCAGAAACTCAAGTTCTCATTCTAAATCAGACAATAATTCCCTTTGTGGCCTGGGGTAAGTAACTTAACCTATCTTCCCTCTGTTTCCACTTTTTTTCTTGTGAAATTGCAATAATATAAGTCCCTACCTATCTCACAGGGCTGTGAAGATTAGTTAGTGACTGTCTATAAAGCACACTGAATACAGGTTTAAAGCCTGTCTGCAAGTTTGCCTATTAATCCAGAATTGCCAAATATTTCTCCTAAGCTGCTAAAATGATCAGCAAACAGTTAATGTTAATATGTTCGTTGTCATCGTTGGGCTTCACTTAACACACACTGGCCATGAAAAGGGGCAGTTTTATTCTCAGTCATAAGTCTAGCCAGGATAGGTTAAAATCCTGACTCCACTGAAGTCAACTGGAGTTTCTCCATGGACTTCAATGGGCCAGGATTTCACCCTTTATTTTATTTTATTATTAAACAAAACCTTCAATTATGGAGAAGATGATGGGGCATCAGAGAAGTGCTTATATATCAGAGTGCCATGACTCAGTTTGACCTTTGAGTTTGAAGATGAAAAGAACTACTATATGTAAGTGCTAAGAACGGTTCTGATTAGAATATAAACTAGGGGTCAAATCTTGCAAAAATGTACCTTTACTCACATGAATAGTTCAATTAATTTCAAAATGAGTAAACTTTCTCCCTTGCTTAATGTTTTCAGGCTCAGGTGCGAGATTAGTCAAATGTAATGGGGTGCACTGAGTAATTTCATATATTATTATTATTTCATATTTTCATTACAAGAGGGCCTAGAGGCTGCAATCTGGATCAGGACCCCACTCTTTGTATGCAGCATACACATACATAGGCACTGCCCTGAGGAGCTTACAATTTAAGGATAATTATCAGACAAAAGGGAATTTAAAAAAAAATAATAGAAAAGAATATGTGACTGTCTTCGATAAAAGGAAATTAAATAACTGATCTAGTAAAGGCAAGACAAGACTTGGTTCTAATGAATATAGAGTGGATTCTTTATTGAGGCCACTAGCACAAGCAGCATGCTAGCTCCCAGATTAACTAAACAGAGCCTCTTATGCCTAATGTAACCAAACATGCCTCCGTACATCCTGCCCTGAACAAATCAGTCATGCTGACTACACTACACATATATGAAAGGGGTAGCAGAAAGGGCCTGCTGTCGTACAATGCATCTCAGTTCACCTATTTTGTTTTTGCTTCGAAGTTTGAATAAAAGAATAAATAACTGTGTGTTTGGTTCTACAAATGTCATACGCAGCAGTATCATTTCCCCAACTTGTCACCTACTGTAAGAATTCATTATAAACCTGAAACTTAGACCCTTTGCCAGAAAGCCTTTTGTCAAAACTGGGTCCAGTCTTAATGACACTGTGCCCATGTTCACCAGAATCTGAGTCCAAATTTGACTGAAACAAAGACTCAGTTTCCAGGCTGTGATAAGAAACTCTTTCATCACTGGATCCTCACTCACCAAACACACTTCAAAGCCCCTGTTTCTTCTCATTTTACCCAGGGTTATGTTCTGTGGGCAAGCCTGATAGACTACAATTCTGCTCACCACCAGTGTCTTCAAAGGTTGCATTAACAGCCCCTCTTTCCTTCTCCATGGAAACTCAGAGGCAGAGGCAGTCTTTTCACCATCTATCGCAGGGATCGGCAACCTTTGGCACGCGGCCCATCAGGGAAATCTGCTGGCGGGCTAGGACTGTTTGTTTACTGGCAGTGTCCGCAGGTTCGGCCAATCGCAGCTCCCAGTGGTCGAGGTTTGCCGTTCCAGCCCAATGGGGGCAGCAGGAAGCGGCGGCCAACACATCCCTCAGCCCACGTCGCTTTCCGCAGCCCCCATTGGCCTGGAACGGTGAACGGCGGCCAGTGGGAGCTGTGATTGGCCAAACCTGCGGATGCTGTCGGTAAACAAACCGTCCTAGCCCGCCAGCAGATTTCCTTGATGGGCCGCGTGCCAAAGATTGCCGATCCCTGATCTATCATCTTAAAAGGGAATAGCAAAGTCCACGCCATCTAATTCAAAGGATATCATAAAGGCAGCAGCCAATCTGCCTGCCCAACTCCATTCAATGGCACCTAATGGATTTCCTGGGTCCTCATGATGTAATGACTCCTTAACCCATTTAGGGTAGAAGTCAGTGGGAAGATAAAAGGAGACTCCTGAGTTCTACTAGGGAGATCCCAATTTATAGTGTAGGATAGACATATACAAACCTTGGCAGTTTCTCGTGGTTTTAATCTGAAACCAAGCCAAACTCAGTGGTTTGAATTGAGTTTTGCTACTTTAAATATAGTAGCTCAAAACTCAGGGGATCTGAATCAATGAATCAAAGGAAAACGGGATGCATGCCCCTGCAAACAAAAAACTACTGAGCCCAGCCTACAACCTTTTTCAACCTATAACCTTGAGCAGAGGCCAGAGCAGACACTAATACTGGGAAGCAGGAATGGCTAAAGTAAAGTGCCTCTGTGCTGTTTATTTCACTTATTTGAATTGAGCCAAGATCCCTTTCACCTGAGATCTTTTTTAACCTACAACACAATTTGAAAATGCAGGCACAACTATTGTTACTGAATGAAGTGCTCACTAACCAGCCCAAAAGATTTGTTGAAAATGTATAACACAGAGCTCCTGGGTGACTCAAATTTTCCTGAGATAACACAGTTTTGTTTTCAATTAGCCTTCCAAAAATAAGACAAAGATAGAAAAGAAGGAATAGTAGAACAACAAAATTCACATCAGGATTCAGGCCCAGACTAGTTAGTCCCTCAATGGATGGACAAAGGAGGTGACCCCTTCACCTCAGTGCAAGTGACAACTACAATGTGGCAAAGGAGCACAGGCCCTGCTCCCTGCTAACACCCCTGTGGGTGCCAGCTGCCTGAAAAGGGGTAGCACCTCTTTCTTCTTCTAGCCAGCCAATGAAAAGAAAAGAGGGAAGCACACCAGTTCACATTGTGGCAGGGCTACTAGTCTAGTATTCTCTCCCCAGGAGCGGACAGGAGGGATTCTGGCTAAGTCTGGCTGCTAACTTTGACCATAGAGCAGCCCTTCTCTACACCCCTCACCCAGCCCACCACCCCTGCATTCCACTGCCAACAACATCTGCAGCATCTACACCTCTGTATAGAGCCTTTCCCCGCCGAGGGTAAAAACCACCCATGCTGACTCCATAGCCATACAAGGCTCCGAAAACAGTGGACATTATACAGTTCTATTGTGCAGGGGTCAGGAAAAGAGGGAGAAGCACACATGGGAGGATCCTTGTGTGCTGTGGAGCACAGCTCCAGGAGGTTGAGGTGGAAGAGCAGGCTCCAGGAAGGATTTTTGCGGTGCAACTGCATATATACACTGGCCAAAGCTCCTCTGACTAGGAGGACAGTGTAGTTATAAAGGCTCCTGAAGCCTTCAGCCTCCATGGGCTGACTGGGACTGGGGGTAGAAGACTTCCATCCTCCAACCACTGTGGAACTCCCCAAAGCATTTATTATGTCTGTGTTTGGTTCCATAGCTTTAGTACCCAACCATTCATTATGCTCTTAGAGTAAAAACTGAGCCATACTACAAACAATAATTGCTGTAGTAGAAACAGCCTAAGATCTGTATATATTGTAGCCATCTCCTCACAACCATCCAATCATTTCCCACACAATTTAAATAAAATGTGATGGAGATTGATTAATTAAAAACATAAGGCCTGATCCTGCCTTGCGAATGAATTGAAACTCCCATTGATTTCAGTCAAAGTTTTAACAGAGCAAGGATAGCAGGATTGGATCCTTGACTGCAAGCACTACATGACAGGCACTGTGGGTAGAATTATCAAAGACACCTTATCAAAAAATCAGTGAGACTGAGGCCCAAAGTCACATAAGTGGTTTACATTTTTCCTCCTATTTCTTCCTCTAAGTTTTGTACCAAATACATTGATGGATTTCAATAAGGCTTCAGTGCCTTATTGGGCCACAAAGAATGTTGCAGGATCAGGCCCACATGATCATAAATAATAAAAAAACTAACAACATAAAAGGAATGGTAATCTAAACCATACTAATGGCCTATGAACATTTTCTTCCACATCTACAGCAAGTCTGACAATACAAAATATTAAAAAATAAATCTTAAAAATTCCTAATTACTTATATTTTGCTCAAAGTGCTTTGGCCAGATTACTAAAGGTAAGGAGGTGTTGTGGTTCTCAGCACTGCAATGCCTAACTCATTTAAGGAGCATAGCTCTCGTTTTCAAAAGGGATTTAGGCATGTAGGAGCATCTCTGAGTACTGCAACACCTAAATACCTTTAAAAATCGGAACCTTTGAAACCAAACTATATGTGTATTGGGTATTTTGTTCTAAAACAGGAATCAGAGGCAAACCTGCAAGAGGAAAAATGAAATTCACGTTATTTTACAATTCATAATACTTGATATGTATCAGTGTTATATTTTGATTATGAAAGGCATAATAATATAAATTCTTTTAAATGTTTTGCACTCAGTTTCAGTGATTTCTGGGTATCCTTCTGTGTTCCTATTTGAATGGAATAGGCATAAAGCTATGAAATCAGGGAAATGAAAGTCCCATTTTCACATCTTTAAAAATATCCAATTGCCCTAAAAGTTAAGACATGTACACAACACACAGAGAAAAAGGTCCAAATTATAATAATTGTATTATCAAACTTTCACACCAGTGCAGGTGTATTCTCTCTCTCAAGGTGAGTACATAGAATGAAATGATTTTTAAGAACAAATACAAGAAGATAAGAACAAGTATATTAAGGAATTAATCTGACAATTAAAAATATTAATTGTATCAAAAATGAATGCTTTATTAGAAGGTACAATGCAGACCCTATACGATCATGCTCAAAGAATACCCATTTCGTCAGCTAAATTGTTCTGGAAAACATTAAGCAATAAGATGCAATACACAAGAACTATCAAAAGGGAGCACTTTTGAGCTACTAAAATTGTGTGCTAGGTTGAAAGCCACAATCTCCTAGCTACAGACAATGATACTATCTCAGGTATTTTATGTGCTAAAATGGTCATTAAAAATTAAGCACCACATATAAGCTGCCATTTAGAATATTAATTTACCTTTACTAATCATCTTTTTAACTTGAGGCTAAAAGAGTTCACTTACCATTCGGATACTCAGGCTTAGTCCAAGAGATGTTAAAGGAGTCAGATGAATATGACTGGGCTTTTGGAGCAGGAACACCTTCTGGTGTACTCTCATCTGTGATAGCTACGCTAGCTTCACTTATCGTACATCCACCTCCAGTGCAAGCCTTAAAATATCAAACGCAGCAAATAAATATACTCCAAAGTGATGCCAAAATAAAAAGGCTAGAAATCAATTTTTGTAAAGATTTGTAATTTTACTCCTCAGAAATTAATAAAGCTTGTGCATTTCACAGGAAGGCATGCACTTTTCACAATCATATAGGGCTTTTTCCCCCCTCCTGGAATAAAGATATTCCCTCATATAAAAAATATCCTATTTGATTATATGTATCTTTAGATAGTCTTTAGGTACCATAAGGATGAAACCTAACACTAATGCTGAACTTACAGTATTTTAAATTTGAATGTAAGTCATGATGATGATTAAAATTCCATTGCTCTCACTGCAATAGTTAAAGAAAATTACAGTGTATATGTACAGTATATATCATTGACAGTAGCACAACTCTCCTTGTAATTGAATAATGTGCACTCAGAACCTTCAGACCGGGAAATACTGACTGGCTAGTGCTGCACTTAGAAAGAAAAAAAATACATCTTTCAATGAATAGCCACAGGAAAAAGAAATGACCATCAGTATATTCTTGTACTTCATGGGCGCACACTAACTAGTAGTTTTCAAATGCAATTAAAAAGTGAAAAAATTAATTTATAATAAATCAATACATAACAGTTGCTGAGTGCATCTTAATGGATAAGGAGGTCGAATCGTTTGTATTTTAGTTGCCAGCAGAGATCAGCTCATTACATGATTTTCACATTTTGCTTGATCATGAGACAACACTCTTGACATACAAGAAACTGTGCATATTAACTTATATAATAGACTTTTTTATGTTCTCTCCCTATATATTTATACAATAAACTGTGGGCCTGATTCTGCAATCCTTACTCATGGTAGCCCCATTACTGGCACTGGGACTATTAGCAGGAGCCAGGGCTTCTCATAGGAGTAGAAGCCACAGGATCTGGCAGACTCTGTAGTAGATTAGGTAAATCAGAGGGGGGTTTGTTTGGTTTTTAGAAATTCAGTTAGGTATTTACCTAATAAACCACAATGAAAGCATTTTGAAATGTTAGTAAATAAGCATTTATGCAATCAACATTTTGAAAAGCCTATAAGGAAGCCATTTTAAAGTCTGTTGTGTTAACATACAAACATTTCAACAGAGGATGTTTTTAATCTGAAAAATTAAAAGTAATAAGACAACAAATCAAGGCCCCAATCCTGCAAAGATTTCCCCACGTTCTTAACTTTATGTGAGTAGCCCCATTGAAAATAGGAATAGACAAAGTGTCTAAGAATGTGAGTAGTCCTGCTTGCAGTATCAGTCCCCAAATAAAAACAAAAGGCCGGATCTTGCTCCCAATGAGCACTCATGGCAGTCAGATTTCCTTTCAATATGGAGTAATTCCATTTGAATCCATTGTGCACAGATTTCCTCACTTTCCCCTGTGTTTTAAAATGGGAAGGAATTAATCTGCTTTCATAGTCACTTCCTGCTCTGTGCACTCACATCAGCAATGTCAACAGGAGCGTAAACAGGTCATCAGAGAGTTGCCCATTCAGGCTGTGTTGTACGCACACAGGATGTATTCATTTCACTGGGAATTTTGCAATCCAGAGCAACTGCAGAATTTGAGCACAATGTTCAACTTGCCCTCCAAAGGGAATGCAAAAGAACAAACCATGGTTTTCAGAAAAGTCCAAAATTAGTGTTTACTCCAATGAGATGGTGTAAAATACAGATATTTAATTGATTTTTACATGACTTTCTTCAACAGATTATGGTATATCAATTTTCAGCTAGGTCAGCTTTGAGTTTAAATTGTTTTATCCTTTTCCTTTACCATTCAGATTTGTGGGCTCAATCTGGCAGAAATTAGTCTCTAGTACTCCTCTCTAACAGAAGCTCCATGGGCTTCTTCCACTCCACAGCTGTATCTGACACTCACAATTCAAGTATGAAATATCCCAGTTTTGGTGACCATCATACACCTGTTTAGGCAATCTGTGCAGATCCTTTCCTATGCACTGGGTCTTAGAAATTATGGGTCTGTACTAACGCCCACTGTAGTCAAAGGAACGATCCCCAGTAACTCCAATGGGCTTTGGATCAAGCCCTGTATTAGCGGGAAGCCACTGATCATGTGACACATCAGGTTCTTAGTCAGCTGATTAACATTCAATCTGTTGAGGAAGACGCTCAAAGCAGCAACAGCCCAGGTGCATTGTATTCCCCAATTGCTGCCTGCTTTGTTTTGCCAGTCAGCCAGGAAAAGCATGAAACGGGACTATGTGGCTCACCCTCAAATATTTTTTAAAGAGAGAGAAAATGAGAGACAGAGAGAAAGGAGGAGGTCCCTGAACTTCTCACTGCCAGAAGATTTCCCCACTAGCACAATCCCAAACCTAGCTTAAATACCCAGGAAAATTTTGGTGGTGTTGATTAGAAAAACATTTCAGGGATTGAACCACTATGTGTCAGTCCCCTACACACAGCCACACACTATCCATGACATGGATTAACACCTACTAGCTTCATGAAGAACTTAAGAAGCAAGCATACGACAAGTACAAGGTGTCAGAGAGCTCATCTTCCTGAGTTCTTCACTCCCTCGCTGGTTCCAGTATTCTCAGTTGTGGCACAGGGGCATTTTTGTTTTGTGGTCCTCCACATCAGGCCTGCCTTTCCTGTGACTATACGTGCATTTTGAACAACACGGATCCATGACTTTTGTAGCTCAGGCGGCTATGCATATGGTCCATGACATAAATCAATAAAAGCAAGGCCATTCACATTTAAAATATGGTGTGTTCCACATTAATTCACTCTAATGTGCTGAAGTATTTCTAGAACCTTTGATCAGCGTGTTAGATGCTGTAAATAGGCAATAACATTCAGACACATTTTTGCACTCAAAAGTTCTGACAAAAATTGATTTGGGGTAAAATTTTCAAAAGTGCCTCAGTGACCTGTGAGCCTAAGTCCTATTTTCAAAAGTGACTTAGAAGTCTAAATCTTATTGGCTTTTAATGGGAATTAGGTCCTAAATTCTTAAATCGCCTTTGAAAATGTTGCTCTTGTTTTGCAGATGAAATCACTACATAATATGAATTTCTTCCCTTAAGTGTACTAAAAAGTAGGGTCATTCCTTTTTGAAAATCAGTGACTGAACACAACCATAACTTTTTCATTACTTGTTTTAATATATGCATGCTAACACAGCGATAGCTTATTCTAAACACACACTATATTTGGACTGGAATTACAGTGGCTCTGCAACACATGTAGTGTTCTAAGGCCACAGTCCTGCAAGGTGCTGAGCATTCTTCTGAGGTGCCAAGTACCATCAACTCCCATAGAATCACTGGGAGATGAGCGTGCTAAGCACCTCACAAGAACAGACAGCACTATGTAGGTCTGAGCCTTACATGTGGATTTCAAACCAGTTCTGTGTTTCCAGATACACAGGGATCAAGTCCATTAGGGAGGCAGCATACTCCATCACTTGAACAGAATGGAGCTTCTGACTTCATTCACAGATTCATTAAGGCCATCTAGTGTGATTGCCTGCAAATCACATGCCATTACATTTCACCCAGTTACCCCTGTACTGAGCCAACATATCTCTCTCACATACACACACACACACACACACACACACACACACACACAC